>NC_067121.1:41309736-41434990 GCF_021347895.1 Acanthochromis polyacanthus | reverse complement strand
AAAGACACCATATGATAATGTTAAGTACACCGTGAAAACTGTACAGAGCAGTTTTCTTTGAAGAAAAAAAACATGAATTTTGTCCTAAACAAACACCAGTGTAGGATGTCAAACAAAATACAAACACTGCAAAACACACTAAAATGAAATGTAAAGTAGGCTGTTAGAAACACTATACAGCAGGTTTCTTTGAATTAAGTGATCATGAATTTTGTCCAATATTAACGCCATAGTATGCCAAACAAAACAACACACTGCAAGATGAAATAATATAAAGTAGGCTGTGAAAAACTCTGTACGGTAGTTTTTGGAAAAAGTGATAATGAGTTTTGTCCAGAGTAAATACCATGGTATAGTATTTCAAACAAATAAATGTACACTGCAAAAGATTAACGTACAGTGCAAAAAACACTGCAATACAAATGCACAGTGCAAGATTAAATAAGGTAAAGTAGGCTGTGAAAAACACTGTAGAGCAGTTTTCTTTGGAAAAAAGTGATAATGAACTTTGTTCAAAATAAACGCCATAGTATACTATTTCAAACAAAATGCATATTGCCAAAGATTAATGTACAGTGCAAAAAACAGTGCAAGATAAATGCACACTGCAAAATTAAATGTAAAGTCGGCTGTTAACACTACAGAGCACTTTTCTTTGAAACAAAAAAAATCATGAATTTTGTCCAACACCATAGTATGTCGAAATGCCATTTTTCCGACATGCCATATGATGAAATGTATAGTAGACCGTGAAAAAGTTATGATGTCGGGTTGGCTCAGGAAATGACCGTCTGTCTTTGAATGCAACACAATTTGCTTTTTTACAGCTGTTCCAAGCAACTACAAACCAAGATGGCAACTACACAGGAAACAATACAGTGACTACTAGTGGCTGGAAACTATAACAAGAAACACCAAATAATTCCTACTTGCAGTAGGTGACACTTAACTGCTATAAAACAAACCAATTTACTATAACCACAAGGTTTGAGTGAATACTACAAATAAAGAATACTCTGAACGATGCTCTGTACAAGAGCGGAAACTACGACCAAACTAACCAACTCAAATTCTCTGTGATGCACAGGACGATTCAGTGGAGGGAGCCAGCGTGCAGGGCCAGGTGGTGGTGGGGGGGTAACAGACAACAGGTGAATGGGTGAGACGCCCAAGGGTGTGCGTCTTTACATGTGTGATTTTATGAGAAATGTGCTTTCACATCATGGAGGCTTTTTTAATGCCTTATTTTTCTTTTAATGGAAAGCTCTTTGATTTTATATCTGTGAAAAGTGCTATATAAATAAACTTTACTTACGACAGCCTGGAGAGATTTCCCTTCTTACCAAAGTGGAGACCAGAATCAGGTGTAGAGGACTCTACTAGGAGCAGGTGGAACCAAAACTAGAAGAGACAACAGTGAAGATTAGTACAAAATGTTGGTTCAGACAAACTTGCTTAATGACAACTTGGGCTCCTACCTGATGTGTCACGATCTGGCGCTTGAGTTGAGAGGCGCCTGGTTTTACCGAGGCAGGGTGTGCTTGATTAGACCATCTCCACCTGCTCCTAGTTCTGGCTGAGGATTGCTAATGAGGCACACCTGTCGTCGCTTCTGCACTGCTGAGCCACCCTGAGAGAGAGGCATTATGTAGGCCTTGCAGCAGCTAGCCTGACAAAACCACTATAGAGCAGGTTTCTTTGAAAAAAAATATTGATCATGAATTTTGGACAAAATAAACACCATAGTGTATTATACCGAACAAAAATACAAACACACTGCAAGATGAACTAACGTAAAGTAGGCAGTGAAAAACACTATAGAGCAGTTTTCTTTGTAAAGAAAAATGATTATGAACTTTGTACAAAATAAACACCATAGTATGGTTCGAACAAAAATACAAACAGTGCAAGACAAATGCGCACACTGCAACACATTTGCACACTGGAAAATACAAACACTGCAAGAGGAACTAACAAAGTAGGCAGTGAAAAACAATATAGAGCACTTTTCTTTGGGAAAAAAAAGGATCATGAATTTTGTCCAAAATAACCATAGTATGTTGAACAAAAGTACAAATGCACACTACAAGATGCAGATGCACACTGCAAAACACAAACCACAAAATGAAATAATGTAAAGTAGGCTGTGATAAACACTATAGAGTAAAAAAAAAAAAAGATCATGAATTTTGTCCAAAATAAATGCCATAGTATAATATGTCGAACAAAAATACAGACGCACGCTGCAAAATGAAATGTAAAGTAGGCTGTTAAACACTACAGAGCAGTTTTCTTTGAAACAAAAAAAAAGTCCAAAATTAACACGTTAGTATGTCAAAATAATGCCATTTTACCAACATGTCATGAAGACACACCATATGATAATGTAAAGTACACCGTGAAAAACACTATAGAGCAGATTTCTTTGGTTAAAAAAAAAAAAAAAGATCATGAATTTTGTCCAAAATAAATGCCATAGAACAGATACAAGCGCACACTGCAAGATACAAGCGCACACTGCAAGATACAAGCGCACACTGCAAGATACAAGCGCACACTGCAAGATACAAGCGCACACTGCAAGATACAAGCGCACACTGCAAGATACAAGCGCACACTGCAAGATACAAGCGCACACTGCAAGATACAAGCGCACACTGCAAGATACAAGCGCACACTGCAAGATACAAGCGCACACTGCAAGATACAAGCGCACACTGCAAGATACAAGCGCACACTGCAAGATACAAGCGCACACTGCAAGATACAAGCGCACACTGCAAGATACAAGCGCACACTGCAAGATACAAGCGCACACTGCAAAATGAAATGTACAGAAGGCTGTGAAAAACACTATAAAGTAGTTTTCTTTGGTGAAAAAAGGGATCATGAATGTTGTCCAAAATAAATGGCATTGTACAGTATGTCAAACAAAAATACACATGCACACTGCAAGATACAAACCCACACTGCAAGACGAAATAATGTAAATTACACTGAGAAACACCATAGAGCAGTTTTCTTTGAAAGAAAGGATCATGAATTTTGTCATAAATGAACACCATAGTATGTCAACGATACAAATGCACACTGCAAGATGAAATGCTGTGAAGTAGGCTGTTAAACACTAGCAGTTTTCTTTGAAAAAAAAATCAAGTCTTGAATTTTGTCAAATACACTATAGTTTGTTGAACAAAAATACAAACACTGCAAAATACAAACACACACTGCAAGACAAACTCAGTGCAAGATAAAAGTACACTGAAAGATAAACGCGCACTGTAAAATGAAATGTAAAGTAGGCTGTTGAAAACAGCAGTTTCCTTTGAAACAAAAAAAAATCAAATATTGTTCAAAATTAACACCATAGTATGTTGAAATAATGCCATTTTTCCCAGCATGCCATAAAGACACTGTATGATAATGTAAAGTACACCGTGAAAAACTGTACAGAGCAATTTTCTTTGAAAAAACATGAATTTTGTCCTAAACAAACACCAGTGTAGTTTGTCAAATACAAACACTGCAAGATAAAACAAACATGCTGCAAAACACACTAAAATGAAATAATGTAAAGTAGGCTGTTAGAAACACTATACAGCAGGTTTCTTTGAAATAAGTGATCATGAATTTTGTCCAATATTAACGCCATAGTATAGTATGCCGAACAAAAATACAAACACACTGCAAGATGAAATAATATAAAGTAGGCTGTGAAAAACTCTGTACGGTAGTTTTTTGGAGAAAGTGATGAGTTTTGTCCAGAGTAAATACCATGGTATATCATGGTATATCGTATTTCAAACAAATTAATGTACACTGCAAAAGATTAATGTACAGTGCAAAAAACACACTGCAATACAAATGCACAGTGCAAGATTAAATAAGGTAAAGTACGCTGTGAAAAACACTGTAGAGCAGTTTTCTTTGGAAAAAAGTGATAATGAACTTTGTTCAAAATAAACGCCATAGTATTTCGAACAAATAAATGTATACTGCCAGAGATTAATGTACAGTGCAAAAAACACACTGTAAAATTAAATGTAAAGTCGGCTGTTGACACTATAGAGCACTTTTTTTGAAACAAAAAAATCATGAATTTTGTCCAACATTAACACCATAGTATGTCAAAATGCCATTTTTCTGACATCCCATATGATGAAATAAGGTATTATAGACCGTGAAAAAGTTACGATGTCGGGTTGGCTCAGGAAATAACAGACAGTCTTTGAATGCAACACAATTTGCTTTTATACAGCGGTTCCAAGAAACTACAAACCAAGATGGCAACTACACAGGAAACTGAAGACAATGGGCTCCAAACACTCACAGCAACAACAAAGAAATAACACCAAATTCCTACTCACAGTAGGAGACACTAAGGCGCTATAAAACGGAACCAATTTACTATAACCACAAGGTTCGAGGGAATAGTACGATAAAGAATACTCTGAACGATGCTCTGTACAAGAGCGGAAACGATGGCCAACTAACTCAAAATCTCTCAGTGATGCTCAGGACAGTTCACAGTGGTGGAAGCCGGAGTGCAGGGCCAGGGGGGGGGGGTAACAGACACAACAGGTGAATGGAGGAGACGCCCAAGGGTGTGTGTGTTTTCTTGTGATTTTATGTGGGTGACTTTGAGAAACGTCATTGTACATCATGGAGGCTTATTATAATATCTTATTTTTCTTTGAATGTAAAGCACTGTGATTTGTATATCTGTGAAAAGTGCTATATAAATAAACTACTTACGGCGGCCTGGAGAGATTTCCCTTCTCGCTGAAGCAGAGACCAGAATCAGGTGTAGAGGACTCTACTAGGAGCAGGTGGAACCAAAACTAGAAGAGACGAGAACAGTGAAGATTAGTACAGAATGTTGGTTCAGACAAACTTGCTTAATGAAAACTCAGGCTCCTACCTGATGTGTCACGATCTGGCGCTTGAGATGTGAGGCGTCTGGTTATACTGAGGCAGGGTGTGCTTGATTAGATGATCTCCACCTGCTCCTAGTTCCAGCTGAGGATTGCTGATAAGGCACACCTGTTGTCGTTTCTGCACTGCTGAGCCACCCAGGGGGGGAGGCACCATCTAGGCCTTGCAGCAGCTAGCCTGACAAAAACATTATAGAGCAGGTTTCTTTGAAAAAACAATGATCAGGAATTTTGGACAAAATAAACACCATAGTGTATTATATCGAACAAAAAATACAAACACACTGCAAGATGAACTAACGTAAAGTAGGCTGTTAAAAACACTACAGAGCAGTTTTCTTTGAAACAAAAAAGTCCAAAAATAACACCTTACTATGTCGAAATAATGCCATTTTTTCCAACATGCCATGATAATGTGAAGTACACCGTGAAAGACACTATAGAGCAGATTTCTTTGGTTAAAAAAAAAAAACATGAATTTTGTCCAAAATGAACGCCATAGTATGTCGAACAAAAATACAAATGCACACTGCAAGATACAAACACACCGCAAAATACAGATGTACACTACAAGATGAATGTACAGTAGGCTGTGAAAAACACTATAGAGCAGTTTTCTTTGAAACAAAAAATTTTGTCCAAAATAAACACCTTAGTACAGTATAGAATCAACCAATCATACTCAAATACTGTAAAACAGTCAAGATGCGACAAAATAAAGCAAAATGACCAGGAAACTCACCAAATCCTCAATCTGAGGCAAAATGACAAAAATAAAGCAATAGCACTGAAAAATACTGTAAAAAAAAAAGTCAAGATGACAAAATGAAGCAATCAGCATAGAAAGACAAAAAAAAAAAACCCACTAGGAAACTCAAAATCTTCAATCTGAGACAACAAAAATAATCAACCAATCATACTCACAAATGTAAAAAAGTCAAGATGTGACACAAAATGAAGCAAACTGACCAGGAAACTCAAAATCCTCAGAAAACAAAAGTCAACCAATCATACTCAAAATAACGTGAAACAGTCAATATGTAACAAAATGAAGCAACAATCAGCATAAAAAGATGCAAAAATCACCAGGAAACTAAATCCTCAATCTGAGACAACAAAATGACAAAAGACAACCAATCATACTCACAAATAATGTAAAACAGTCAAGAGGTGTCTAACCCAGGTTTAAATTGAGACTTTTTCTGGCCCAAAATGGCCATGGATGTAGAACACAAAATCAAGACCTGTGGTCGTTGTGCCCGAAGGAAGGCGTTGCCCAATAAATCTGCTCCACTGGTTAACATCATCCCTTCGTGTCCTCTCGAACTGCTGTGTATCGATTTCCTGAGCCTCAAGCCTGACTCAAGGAACACCAGAGACATACTTGTTCTAGCAGATCACTTTACCAAGTTTGCCATGGCCATTCCAAACCCAAACCAAAAAGCAAGAACTGTGGTAAAGTGTTTATCGGACAATTTTGTCATTTACTACGGCATCCCTGAGAGAATCCATACTGACCAGGGTCCGGATTTTGAGTCAAGGCTAATTAAAGAGCTGTGTGAGGTGCAGGTATTCAAAAGAGCCGTACGACACCATACCACCCAAGAGGCAATCCAGTGGAACAATTTAATCACACTGTTTAGCATGTGTGGAACACTGGAGGAAAAACAAATCAAAATGGAAAGACTATGTGAAGCCATTAGTTCATGCATATAACTGCACCAAGAACGAGGTTACCGGTTATGCCCCGTATGAACTAATGTTTGGACGATCGCCTCGTCTTCCTGTTGACCTTGCTTTTGGTCTCCCACTGCAGGAAAACAAGCACAGAATCTATTCACAGTATGTGCAAGATTTAAAGTCACACCTTGAAGAGAGCTTCAAGATTGCTTAAAAGAACACTCAAATGTGCTGAACGAATTAAAAGACGCTTCGACCAGCGAATCATATCATCAGCATTGGAAGTGGGAGACAAAGTGCTTGTGAGGAATGTACACCTCAGAGGAAAACAAACTCTCGGATAAATGTGACAGATGTCTTTGTTGTGATCAGCAGAGCTGGAGATCTCCCAGTTTACAAAGTAAAGCCTGAGTGCAAAGATGGACCTGTACGCACTCTCCATAGAGACCTCCTCCTTCCATCCGGCTTTCTTCCGGCCAGTGAGAATAGTGATGTGCCCTGTGGATAGTCTCCTGTAACTCGACCACGCACTCGTCTTAATCCTGATCACGATGTCCACACCGACTCACCTGCTGCTGAAGAGTCTGAGGACATGGTGTGTGTCTCTCCCCCCCCCCCCCAAGTCTTGACTTACCTGCCATTTGCTTCACTGTGGAGAAAACACGTCCAGTTCCGGCTGTCTGTAAGAAGTGAACCTGACAAAATCCATTCTCCAACTCCCTGTTCCATCAGTTCTGCCCCTCTTGACAAACTTGAGCCGGAGACTAGCAACAATGAGTCAGAGTCAAGTGTGGAGGAAAATGAAGAGGTTCAAGGAAATGAATCAAACAACTTACCTGTAAACTCACATGAGCCCGTAAACATACCTACCGTAGTTTCGATGGATGAAGACTTACCTGAAGATCCAGTTCAGTCTGAGCCTGACTTGGTTAACTCAGTCACCACTGCCAGGGATGTAGTTAACAGTGGTGTTACTCAGACGCTCAACTCGTTAGAGAGCACCACCTAAACGACTAGATTACAACACCCCTGGTAACCCGCTTATATCTGTAGTTCAGACATTGCTCCAAAATGTGTCCGATATCCTAAGTGTTTCCACCTCTCCCGAATCTATTGTGCCGTCTATTCATGTTTAAGTTTAGAATGCAACGGGACGTGCCTGGTTTAAGGTGGGGAGGATGTAAACCAGGTTTAAAATAGGACTACATTAAAATATACAAAGATCCTATTAAAATAAAATGTATATATAAATAAATATGTAGACGTCGTCCTAGTCATGTGACCAGGAAACTCACCAAGTCCTCAATCTGAGACAACAAAATGACTTCAACCAAAAAAAAAAAAAATGATGTCATGTAAAACAGCCAAGATGTGACACAAAATTAAGCAATAATGAGCACTGAAAGCTGCAAAATCACCAGAAAACTCACTAAACCCTCAATCTTGGACAACAAAATGACAAAACTCAAGCAATAATACGGAAATAATATAAAACAGTCAAGATGTGACAAAATGAAGCAAAAATCAGCATAAAAAGATGCAAAATCGCCAGGAAACTCACTAAATCCTCAATCTGAGACAAATGACAAAACCCAACCAATCATACTCACAAATAATGCAACACTCAAGATGTGATAAACAATGAAGCAAAATGACCAGGAAACTCAAGAAATCCTCACAGACAACAAAATGACAAAACAAATGATCAACCAATCATACTCACAAATAATGTAAAAGTCAAGATGTGACAAAAAAAATGAATCAACAATCAGCATTAAAAAAAATGCAAAATCACCAGGAAACTCACTAAATTCTTAATCTGTGGCAAGTTCTGCATGTGTTTCGACACAGCTTTGCTCAAACTTGTAAAAAGCCTGTTTGGCCATGAGGCTCACAAACGGACAACTCAGTCTTGTTTCTTTGTTTTTTGCTGCTTTTGGTTTAAAGGTGGAATGAAAGTTGACAGGTTGATAACCTTCAATATGAATTGGGGAAAAAAAGACACATTAGTATTTTAAAACATCATGTGTTCTTTATATCAAAGAAATTTAATTTACACATTTACTAAATAAATTTAAATTGACTTTCAACTTAATCTTGAGTGTGAACCAAATTCATTACATTAAATCTCAATTTCTTCATACAAAACAAACATTTCAAGTTCTCTTAATTAGTCCTACCAGTTGCGTCCTCACGGTCCAAACAGCAGCCGTGTCTTACTTCATATGACGACCAGGATCAAAGGAAGACTGACTGATCACCAAACATTTTAAGGCCTGCTGGAGGAGACGGTGCCCAGGTAAATTGTGTCCCTGTGGAAGCACTGGTTGTCGTTTTTTAGTTCCACTCCTGTGCTGATGTTGCCCCTTCAGGCCTGGAGTGTGTTTTACATCCACCAGTTGGTGTGTTTGGGGACGCTCTCCCTTTTGACTTCACAGTCTCAGACACCAAAATGAGAAAAATCAACCAATCATACTCACAAATAATGTAAAACAGTTAAGATGTGACACAAAATGAAGAAAAAATCAGCATAACAAGAAGCAAAATGTTATGGTCCCACTCCAGCTCCTGTCCATACCTCTGTTTCTCTCTGTCTGCCTTCACTCTGTTGGCTGATTGCTGTTATAGGCGTCAGCTGCAGCAATCAGCTCAACTCCACTCACCTGCTCCCCTCCTCTGCCATCTAAGCTCTGCTCTTCCCCTCAGTCTCTGCTGGATCATTGTTTGACAGACCCACATGCTGTCCCAGACTCCGTCCCCTACAAACCCAATCCTCTCTGGACTACATCAGTTTTTTGGACCTTTCTGCTTCCCCCCTTTTTGTGGATTTCCCCCTTGTACTCAGTAGTTTTGGATGGACCTCAGCCTGGTTTCTCTTTCATTATTAGTTCCCCTGAGTGTGAGTACTTCCCCGTAGCTCGTTTGTGTTCAACTGTTTGGTTTTTGCTCTGCCTCCTCTGTCTAGTTCTTAGTTTTTATTTTGGTGATAAAACCCCATTTCCTTTAACTCTTGTTTGCCTGTCTATTGTGTCTGCACTTGGATTCAACCACCCCCCACCGTAACACAAAATCACCAGGAAACTCTCAAAATCGTCAATCTGAGACAACAAAATGAAAAATCAACCAATCACACTGTGGTGCTCTTGTGCTGCTCATCCGTCATGTCGCTGAATTTACACTATAATAATAATAATAGTATCGTTGCCGCCTGTTCATTCAACATTACACACGCAGTATTGATTTAATGACTGTTTTCTTTCATTTCACGTGTCTGTATTTAAAATAACTCATATTAAAACATGACTCCAGTGAAACAACTTTGAAAGAAGTCAAAAATCATACTGCTTTACTGCTATATCCTGCATGCTATATTAAATTACCAAAATGAGACAGTAAATGACCACAAAGAGACACAACATTACCACACAGACATAAAATCAACAAAAACGAGACACTGAACAAACACAGAGACACAAAATGACAAGAAAGAGAAGCAAAATTAAAGCTGCAAGCAGCGATGGACGGGTCCTCGCATCCACGCTGGTCGGTGAATACACGCACGTCCACCAGGTGGCGCTGTAACTGAGAGTGTATGTTGGCCTCTGAATTGCATCTGGACCAGAGTCTGATCATACATGTAAAATTTTAGCCAGACTGGAGCATGTTCAGAGCAGTTATAGAGCATTTCCTGTCTATCCACCAGGTGGCGCTGCGACTGAGAGTGTATTTCAAACAGTGGATGTGATTAGGGTTGGACTCTGATCAGTCATGTAAAGTTTAAGGCTGAATGGAACATGTACAGGCTACTTATAAAGCATTTCCTGTCCATCCAACAGGTGGCGCCACAACTGAAAGGGTATGTTGGCCTATGGAATTGATCAGGATTGCAGTGTGATTACACATGTAAAGTTTGAGGCAGATTGGAGTATTCAGAAGACAGTTACACAGCAGCTGTTGGTTCATGGTGAAGCATCAAAACTCTGATGGTCGCCATGGCCACACCATTTGGCTTCTGGTTAAACTTTTGATAACTTTTCATCATCAAGTCCTGCTGTGTGGACTGACAAAATTTCAGGTCTCCTGGAATTATCCCCAAGGAGGTATTCACTCTCAAAAATGAGAAAAATCATCAAAAAATCTCACAATTAATCCAAGATGGCGTACTTCCTGTTGGGTTTAGGGCATGGCTCCAAGAGGCTTTTTTTGTGTGTCCTGATATGCTCTATAGGCCTCCCAAATTTTATGGATGTAGTTGAAACGTGCTGGAGGGGCTGTTTGTTTAAAAGTCTGCAGGGGGCGCTATAGCATGTGCAGTGCTGAGATACATACGGTGTCGTTCCTTGGGTCGATGGTTATGTGTGTGGTAATTTTAGTGAGCATTGGAGTATTCCTAACAGCACTTTGTTTTGCATGGCGATATTTGGTTGCTACGGCAACAGCGTTAGTGTCTACAGATACTGACCGTACCCCTAGTCTGTGGCCTACGGATACGGCACTTTCCCTTCTCATAAATATTAATGAGCTGTACATAACTATTCATGAGCCGGCTGATGAACGCGCTTCGTGATTGGCTGGTAATCCGACGGACATGAATATTAATGAGCCGGCTACGCTGATGAAGGCGCTTCCTGATTCGAGGTGAATCTGCGTGCGGAGCCTGTCATGTCAGTCATCTTTGTGTATTAACAGTGCATTAAAGTCCATTCATTCCATATCAAGTTCCAATAAAGTTACAAGAAATATTTTACAATCGGTGTGCTGGGGTCATCGTTGTGTAGCGATATTGCCTTATTAAACGTTAATTTAATAAGTCTGCACTCGTTGATAGTTTATTAATCGGGGCACCACCCAGTCTATTTACTGGGAAATTATTAATCAATCTTAATAAAAATATTATTAATGGATTGAATATTTTGATTAGTTAATCAGTCTAATATCTGAATGTCGAGAATCCTCGAAAAACATTGACCCCAGTCAACACATATAAACGCAAAAGAGACTGTAATTGTGGTTTAAATGAAAGATATTTATTGACTAAAACTAATAACAAAACAGTGATTAATACAATAATAAGTATAATGGATGTGTGTGTGTGTGTGTGTGTGTGTGTGTGTGTGTGTGTGTGTGTGTGTGTGTGTGTGATGATAGATGGGTGTGTGTGTGTTAATTATTCAGATTTGCATTTCTAACTAGGATTATGGACTGAGTAATCAGACCGCTGAAGGTATGACGAGATGATTAATAATTTGGAAAATGAACGACTGATAGGTGACTAAACGAAGTTATTAAAAGAAAGATTTCAGGAGCTATTTAAGGAAGATTTCAAGCTATTTTGAGACGTCAACCCAATAATTCAGATCACACCAATGCGTTTGCTGGCTTGCTTTGTTGGAGAACGGGTCACTCACGAGGTCCGGCTGGGACTGCGTTGCCTTGAACGGACCTGACTATACGGGTCGGCTGATGCTCCGGCCGTGAAGTCTGTCGCTATGGCAACGTCTTGGCGTCCTGCCGTCTGGTAGCTGTTGATGCTTTTGAGCGCCTCTGGTTCGGTTTGGGCCAGCTGGGTGGATCTCAGCAGATGGTGGGAAGAACGCAGGAGCCGTTCTTCCTTCTCGGGGGTTGACTTGACCGAAAAAATAGCTTGATAGCAAAACAAAACCGCAGGCTCTTGGTCTGTCTTGGTCAGCAGTTTTGGCTGGCGAACAGATGAATAGAGAGCCGCTAAAAAAACGGGATCGAATTAGTTCTTGATTAAAAAAATAATTGTCGTCAAACAAAAATGGACTTGATTTGTTTAAATAGTGAGCGAAGATATCTATTCTTTGATTTAAAAGAAAAATGATTAAGAGTCGTGGTTAGCAAAGGCCAGCTCTGCTACCAGGATAATCTTAGAATAAAGAGGACAAAAGATAGTGAAAGGCGCCAAAGAAAACAAAAGAGTCGCTCGGACGGAGTTTCGGTAAGCTAGTTAGGAAGAAGAGCCAAAGGCGTGAGAGCTAAAGAGGTGTAAAGAGGGTAAGAGAGGGGTAAGAGAGCGAGCCACGTAAAATGGCTGGTTTTAAGGACTTTCTCTGAGAAGGGGCGTGGAAGTGTCGGCTGAGCGCCGCGTCCTTTGAATCTGGAGGAACCTCCCACCTTTGGGATCACAGGGGAGAGATGAAACCGGATCAAATAATGATTAAAAATATTAAAACGCGCAAAAAGAACGATCTGTTTACTCCTCCATGGTCCTTACAATATATTTTAAACAATCAAAGATAAAATAAGCTGATTATACAAGCTAGTCTAAGAATATGTGAGTTCTAGTTTCTATTTTATATGTTCGTGTGCATTCTAGTGGTTATTATATGTATCACAGGAAAGACATGGTAACATACGTTCATACAAAGCAGAATAAAACAGTTTTCACTTCTTTGAAACCTGAATAAAGCGAAGTTTTATAACTAATACACTGTAAATCTCGATAATGTCATGGCATTCCGACGTCAATAGGGGGCAGTGTTGAACTGTGGAAGAAATGGGTCCGGCAGACAATAAACTTTTCAGAATTAATATCTCAGGACAGAAACATGCTAGAGACGTCGGAGTTGGACTAACATGTATAACAACTTATCATTTCAACTTTAATATCTTCAAAATCACAAAATAAATTTCAGAAGCAGGATTTTAGAAAGAGTGTCCTTCTGAGCAACAAACAGGCTGAGTGTCTTTTTGCAGAGGTGAGAAGCAGGTCATTAGAATATTTATGACCCTGCTTATCTGATGGCAGACCGGGAGAGCAGCAGAGGTCCAGCTGCGAGGACACTTAGTTCATCAAAGCAGTTCTGTCGGTGTGGACCACAAACATTTGAATGGTAATCAAATTTAAAGGTGTTGACAGTACTCTGAAAAAAAGGGTCTGTATGTGAAGTTAGAAATACATGAAAGCATACATGTCCCAATTCAATACAGGAATAGTGGCAGCTTGCAAAAAGGAGTCTCTTAAGCAATGTCAGAGGTCACCATAAGCATGAATTTAGGGTGTCCTGGGGGATAGTAGAGATGTCTCTGAAATGATGCAGGTCTCTCTCTGGTCATAAAAAAGCACTTTGGGCTGTTTACTTAGGTCTTTGGGAGAGAGAGTTTCGTTGTTATCTAAGTAGGAAATCTGCTGTGGAATGTTGAATCACTTAAAAACTGGATGTCTTACTACAGTTGTCTGTGGAAAAGTCCAACATCATTATCTGACTTTTTCACGGACAGCGATTTGGGGGTTGAAATCAGCACTACTATTAAAAATAGCAAAACTTTTTATTCACGTGACCCTGTTCTAATAAAGCACAAACAGCAAACAAAACAAATGGCGGAACTAACAGCCAGCAAACTACAAGTATTTTTTTACCTTCAAAAGTAGCGACAGACTATCACATATTAACAACCTAAACAAAACCCTGACGTATTTTCTACGTCTGTCAACACAGACACTGTCACAGTCACTTTAATGTTAGCGGACTCTGTTGAATGGCTAAGTTACATAACCACAAACAAATCTCACAATATCACAGTAAATCGAGTTTGTGGGTTTTTTTAATTCATGCCGAATTAAAGAGCTGCTCCTCACCATTCACGAGTGTTTGTTTCATATTCGACATCCTTAATTTTATCTTGTAAATTAGCGTCCGAAATTAAATGGGAACATTTGCAATGGAGTTCGTCAGCCGCTTCCACCACTGAACGCGGTAAACTAATTAATAGGAACTGGACTTCAAACAATTTAGACACGGCGTCTAAATGTGTAAAAACTACATTGTCTAAAGTGTGAGAGGAGACGGTGTATTTTTGGTTAAATTATACAATGTTCGCCGTCAAAGTCATTCATATAAACTGCCTGTAATGTGCAGCAATAACCGGCGCCAGCTCTTCAGTGACCTTAACGGGTCCATACCTCTAGTACAGATGCTACAGGTACGGGTCCGTACCTCTAGCATCAACCTTGCATGGAATGTCACACCCTTCACAGTGTGGGATTGTCAAGAGGTGAAGACTCGACTGACAAATTTCCAGCATGATATCACCAAGTTTGGGGCCATTGTACCTGAAAATATAAGGCCTTAAATTTAATATTACCAACAGGTGGCGCTATGACCTTTGCAGAATTTATGAGTGTGGATGTGTTCAGACTGGACCTGGTGTCCATCATGTGAAGTTTGGGCCAGATAGGATCTTGTTCAGCTGAGATATTAATCATTAAATGTTCATGGCGAAACATCGCAAAGAGACACAAAATTACCACACAGACACAAAATCTACACAAAGAGACACAAAATGACCACAAAGGCACAGAATGACAACAAAACAACAACACAACTAACCACAAATTCACACTAAATGTCCACAAAGAGACAGAAAATGGTCAAAGTGAGATACAAAATGACCACAGAGACACAAAATTACTGCAGAGATACAAAAAATACTCTGTGGTTGTTTTGTGTCTCTTTGTGGTTGCTTTGCATCTCTTTGTGGTCTTCGTGTCAAACTGTGTGTCCTGTTTTAATAGCTCAGGTTTTTCTACCAGACCAGTCCATGTTTTATTTCCAGTCTAACTCCTGGTTCCATATTTTTTCCTCCACGCTGTAAACAAAACGTTTGTTTCAGAAAATACGCTGAAGTCCTGAAATGTGCTCTAATGACGATCCAAATCTGACTGGAATTTTTTTGTTGCTTTGTTTCCTAGTTTCAGATAAATTCACTGCCAACATGCTGTGACCTCTGACCTCTTCATCATCCAACTAACAAGTCCGGACTCTCTGGGATTCAATCTGGAAAAAATCATGTTATTGATCCACCAGTTCACAGACAGATCCAACTTTTTTTTGCCAGTGCTTTGCATACTCTGTTATGACCTGGCTAATAGAACAGATTGTAGTTTGATTTTGATGTTCTTGCAAAGTTTACAATAGTTTCCTTGCAATAAAGCTAGCCATAAAAGCATCCAGTGTAAGGTGATGTTGGTTAAATTATAACCAACTGGAGCCTGATTTGCATCCAGAATCATGATGTCTCCGTGTGAACCAGGTGCTGCTGATCTGATCTGAACTGACCTGTGGAGCTGCAGTTCCTCCGATCAGCCACTGGGTGTCTCTGTAGCTCCACTCAGGTAGAAAGCTGTGAGCTTACAGCAGCAGCAGCAGCATCAGTGTCTGATGAAGATACGACAGCAGATCAATCCTGTCTAACATCTTACTTCTGTTTCC
The DNA here is from genome assembly GCF_021347895.1 of Acanthochromis polyacanthus. Taxonomy (NCBI): domain Eukaryota; kingdom Metazoa; phylum Chordata; class Actinopteri; family Pomacentridae; genus Acanthochromis; species Acanthochromis polyacanthus. Next base: position 41,419,140 of record NC_067121.1, on the reverse strand, counting down.
TCTCACCTGAATCTTCCAACAAACCCCTCGACCTACGTTTCTCCATCTGATGAGCAGAGTCCGTTCAAAAAGTTCACATTTATGTCAAAAATATTCATTCAAAGGAGAAGAAAGCAACATGAAAGTCAAATGAACTGCACCTGTGTGGAGTGTGTGCAGGTGGTTTGATCCCATCAGGTGTGTCGGAGTAGAAAGTACCACCTGCTCAGGTCAGAGGGGGGAACACAGATACAAAAGCTTAAAATTAAACCTTAATTTATTCAGTGATGACTTCACAGTTTGTCACGAGTGCATCTACATTAGTATAATATTTAATGTAGATGAGTTTTACTGCTCCAATCACAGAATGACAGCTGTGAAGACTGTAAGACAGTGGTGAGGTGTGCTGTAGGAGTAACAGAGGAGTTCAAGGTGGAGGTGGGAGTACATCAGGGATCAGCTCTGAGCCCCTTCTTGTTTGCTATGGTGATGGACAGGATGACAGACGAGGTTAGACAGGAGTCTCCATGGACTATGATGTTTGCAGATGACATTGTGATCTGTAGTGAGAGCAGGGAACAGGTGGAGGAGAAGCTAGAGGCGTGTAGGTTTGCCCTGGAAAGGAGAGGAATGAAGGTTAGCCGCAGCAAGACGGAGTATCTGTGTGTGGATGAGAGGGACCCAAGTGGAAGAGTGAGGCTACAGGGAGAAGAGATCAAGAAGGTGGAGGATTAGGACGAACCCTCTAACCCTACGTCAACAGTCCAGAGCAATGGAGTGTGGAAAAGAGGTGAAGAAGCGTGTACAGGCAGGCTGGAACGGCTGGAGAAAAGTGTCAGGTGTGATGTGTGATAGAAGAGTTTCAGCTAAGGGTTTACAAAACTGTGATGAGACCAGCCATGTTGTTTGGTCTGGAGACAGTGTCCCTGAGGAAAAGACAGGAGGAAGAGCTGGAGGTAGCAGAACTGAAGATGCTGAGGTTAGGGTTAGGGTTAGATCCTGATCCTGGATCCAGGAATGAGTACATCAGAGCGACAGCACATGTTAGAGGCTTTGGAGATAAAGTCAGAGAGGCCAGACTGAGATGGTTCAGACATGTCCAGAGGAGAGAGAGTGAATATATTGGTAGAAGGATGCTGAGTTTAGGCAGTCTGTGACCCTCTAGGCCAAAGAGGAGGTTTATGGATGTGGTTAAAGAGGACATGAAGGTAGTTGGTGTGAGAGAAGAGGATGCAGAAGACAGGGTTAGATGGAGGCAATTGATTCGCTGTGGTGACCCTTGAAGGGAATAGCCGAAAGGAAAAGAAGACTACATATAAAATACATTAGCACAAAATCAATACTATATGGAAAGTAGCACAAGCTATGGTGAACAGGGCTAACCATAAATACATAGAGAAGACTAGGTACGCCAGCGCACTGTAGCAGCCGGCTAAGCGACGTGCCTATGTGGCGGCCATCTTGGAGGGAGCAAAGTTCCCATTCAAAGCAATGCATGTACATTGAAAACAAATCATAATTTGCGCATTTCTCAACTGATTTTTGTGTGGTTTACTTTATCATTGTCAATGTCAAAACACATATTGATAGAGAATATTTGATCTACACCGAAACAAGGCAACAACACCGAAAAAGGCTTCCTACAAATGTAGCCTGCAATTTTAGTTCTCATTCTTTAGGTCCAGAGGCCAGGGAATCTTTTTAGTTCAGCCATTACATATATAAATGTAAACACTTTGATATGTAGAAAACGTTTTGAGATCAAAAGATTAAATTGCAAATGTAATCTATTTATTTATTAATATTAATTTATTATTATTTATTTACATATCTCTCTCGGCTGTTATATACATATAACAGGGAACTAGACTAGAACAGGATAGAGTTTATTTACATTTACAATAAACACAATTACAATAAACAACAGAATTATTAATATTCAATATTATTTATTTATTTATCTCTCTCTCTAGGCTGTTTTACAGCAAACCCCTCTGTCCTCAGAGCTGCTTCCCACTTCTTCCTCAACTCATAGTCTTTGGGAAACCTACATGGAGTAAAGTAGACAGAGAAGTATGTACCCACACATGCACAGGGAGAACATGCAAACTCCATGCAGAAAGATCCCAGGCCCAGGCCGGGATTTGAACCAGGGATCTTCTTGCTGCAAGGCGAAAGTGCTAACCAGTACTACACTGTGCAGCCCCCGTCTGCTCATGCAAAACGAAAAATGATTAATGAATATTTAATCGTGACATAATCAAAATTAATCCACAGCAACCCTGTGATCATTGGTGAACATGATATCAATTGTTTGACAGCACTAGCATGAATGCGTAACATATGAAATGTACAACATATGTTACCGGTTGTGTTTTTTATGTCAGTTTAATTTTTCAAGCTCTTTTAAATAATTTTATTGACATTTATTTTACGTCTTTTAACGTATCAGAATTTTGATGTATCAGAATATTTCTAAAAACAAACACGACAAAAAAACCAGACGTCTGTCTCTGTTTTGATCAACAACAACAACAACGATACAACAACAATAACCCTAACCCCAGCCAACTGATGTTAGTGTTTGGATCGGCTGCGTTGACAAACAAAAAGAAATACGAACCAATTAGCATTTAACGGTCAAATGAATCGGAAGCAAACTTCTGAAATGTTCCAGTAAAATCAAAAAAAGAAAAAGGGCATTTTGGAATAAAAAAAATCCATGAAATACAAATGAATGCCTCAAAAAATATAGTTTATTTCACAGATTTGGATTTGACGTATACATTTGACTAACCAATTCTAACTGCTAACCGGTTGTACCAAGAAGCTCTTATACTGTTGTTGGTTTTGCACTGAATCTGGTCCGTACAAACAGTGTATTTTTGGCAGAACAGCATGATTTTTCCATCAGCACAGCAGGTTCTCAGTTAAAGGACGGTATGAATGAGGAAAATCTGACAATTCGTCCTGTTTTCACAGGTGCATAATTGGTGTAATTATGGAGATAGTAAGAGGCACATCAGAGGGTTCATACTAGTGTTCAAAACATGCAAACATTACTGCATTCTGTCCAATCGAGTCATCACAACTAACACGAGTTTGTGCCTGACACGCAGGGTCTATTTATACACAATAAATTGATGTGTGTGGAACACAAACATCAGTTGGGATGCTCATCAGAGATTATGTACAGGTTGGTTACGTGATCTCTGTTACTGACCCTCCCTGTCCGCTGGGTCATTAATATCTTCAGCACTGAGAAAGCTTCGGTGTTGGTCTTTGTGTCCACCTCCAGTATAAAGTCGTATCTGTCCATCAGAGAGTTCAGCTCCTCCTCCTGTCCTGTTGGCAGCGATGCAGACTTTAGGCGTAGTGCCACCCGCTGGGACAAACCTGCCACTGCTGCTGGGATTACTGGAGGATAATTCTGTTCAGGAAGGACGACTGTGACGTAAGGAAACAGCTTCTCTACCGTGGAAACAAAGTACTCCTGAAGAAAGAGAGGAGAAGAAGACAGTGTAGAGCAGGGTTAGTAGGGTGTCAACCAGTGGCGGCTTGTTAATGGGGCGCTGGGCGTCACCCCCATCAAGATTTTGTGATAAAGGTATTCTCCCGCCTGTGTTATGCTAAACACAGCTGGATAGCTGGATGTGAAGTTAGCAATGCTCTGTATTGCTTTCCCTGCTTGCTTTTTCAAAGTGTTGGCACTGAAGTTCTGTGGACAACAACGGGGGTCAGAGACCTGAAACATCTCTCTGAAAAATGCAAACGGCATGAAGGTAGCCGTAGCCACCTTGACAACAGCATGAAGCTACAGTTTTTTGGCCGTGTTAGCATTGCTGAACAACTAGATGAGGGCTACAGAGTTGGCATTAGAAGGCACAATGAAGAGGTGACAAAAAATCGTCACATACTGTCCAGGATAATAGACTGTGTGAAATTTTGTGGGGCCTCTGAGTTGGCTTTACGTGGCCATGATGAGAGTGAGAGCTCTGTTAACCCTGGGATATTTCGTGGGTTGGTGGATTTTGTTGCCTCTCTGGATGGAGCTTTGAAAGAGCACCTTGAAACTGCCACTGTTTTTAAGGGTACTTCAAAAACGAGCTCCTGGACTGTATGTTGTCTGTTGCAAGGGAGTAAATAATTAAAGAAGCCCAAAAGAGTGTTTTTGTGTCAATCCAGGCAGATGAGACAACAGATATTTCAACACAGTCACAACTTGTGCGTGTACTACGCTACATTGATGACAAACAGTGTGCAGGAAAGATTTTTTGAATTCATTCCTCTGCAGTCAGCTACGTCTGAGTCCATTGCTGCTGCATTAACAGAGCGTCTTGCTGCCATCAGTCCTGAGGATCAGAAAAGGAAGCTAATCTGCCAGGCGTATGATGGAGTCACTGCAGGTGTTCAGAGGAAAATCAAAGATGTGTACCCAAATGCCCACTATATCCAACTCAACCTGATCATGCAGCAGGCCACCGCTCACATTTCCAAGGTGAGAATTTTTTTTCTGACCTGAGTGGATTTGCCAGCTTTTTTTCCAGATCAGCCAAGCGTACAGCTGTTCTTGATCAAATGGTGGCCCACAGACTGCCAACATCCAGCAATGTCAGATGGAACTTTCACAGCCGAGCCATCAACACTGTGTTTGAGCACAGAGAGGATCTCATTCAGGGTTTGGAGAACATATGAGACTCTGGTGACTTTGATGCCAGTACCATCAGAGAGGCAGGAGCCGTGGCCATGCTGCTGGAACATCAGGACTTTTAAGTTCTTTCTGGAACTTTTTCGCCACATCATGCCACATGTGGACCTCCTCTATGCCAAGCTCCAGAAGAAGAACATAGATGCAGTCCACATAAAAGTGAGCATCCAGCAGTTTGAACAGGACATGGAAAACATCAGGTAATAAGTATTCCTGTCAGTAATATGATCATCACATTTTTCAACATGATCTCTTTTCCCCTTTTTGGTTATTATTATGACTTCTCAGAAGTGGCAGTCCGACAGCAAAGAGGCGTCGGGCACTCAGTTCAGAGGAGAGAGAGAAGAAGAGGTGAGTTTATGTTGTAGAAATCTCATAGTCTATTGGAGGTTGTAATGTTTGTTAGAGGAGAAATGTGTTGGCATTTAAATATGTCATTGTCATGTTGCAGAGATCATCTAATCACAATCTGTTTAAAATCACATCACAATTGCAGTAGTCAATAATAGCAAGATATTTTTCCAAAAGCATGCAGCAACAGAGGGTAACAGTGTCAACAAAAGTATATTAATTTTATATACATATTCTCTCTCTCTATATATATATATATATCTTCTCTCTGTAGATCTGCAACACCATTCTGAGACACACCAAGGAGCGCTTCTCCTTCACCGTCCATCTCGTCTGTGCAACCTTGTTGCAGGGGGACAGGTTTGAAGAACATCACGGGTCATTTCCTGAAGAGGCACTGAAACGCACTTTGAAGGCCTACCCGATGCTGAATGGAAGCAAGCTGAAGACAGAACTCGGTCTGATCTACAGCAAAGTAGAGTTCAGAGCCTGCTGTGGTGCACTGGACCTATTCCAGCTGTTCATGGAGAACAATCTTGAAGTTGTCTTTTCAGAAACTGTCAATCTTTTAAGGATCCTGATCACCACACCCATGACCACAGCTGAAGCAGAGATTACAGTTTTCACTCTTTTCAACCTTGAAAAGAGTGAAAACTTTTCTCAGAAACACCATGACCCAGGAAAGGCTGAATGCCTTGGCCATGCTCTCCATGGAAAAGAGACTTGTTTGTGAAATGACAGATTTCAATCAGAAAGTCATTGATAAATTTGTTGGCCTGAAGGAGAGAAAAGCAAAATGTACGTTCAAGTAATTGTTTTGTTGCGTTGTAATGCCCGTCTGCTGCTGCGCCCCCCCAAAATATTTTATCACCAGCCGCCACTGGTGTCAACATGCGGCCCGTGGGCCTAAAGCGGCCCTCCAGAGGGTCCGATCCGGCCCTCAAAGTGACGTTAACAGAGATGTCTTTGATATTAACCGCAGCAGTGGGTTAGTTTGGTAAAACTAAACAAGTACAACTAAACAACGGCTAAATCTGAGATTGTTCCGTTTGTCTACTTTTTAATTCTTGCTTTTGTCGGGGTGACTAACCCTTTTTTGTCTCGCAATTGCCATTTATCCATTTGTTTGTCGCTTTTGTCAAATTATTTTGTGCCCCTTTTTTTGGGAATATTTTGTTGTGTTTTTGTCATTTTTCTCTCTAATTGTTGTTGTTGTTTTTTGTCGTTTGTTTCTCCTTTTTGTTTACTTGTCTCGTTTCTGTTGTTTGTCTATTTTGTTGTCGTCTTGTTTCTCGCTTTAGTTTTTTGTCTCAATTGTGTCATTTGTGTCATTTTTGTCTGTTTTTTGTCGTTTATCCATTTTTTTGTCCTTTAACTTTTTTTGTCACTGTTTTGTGTCGTTCATCTTTTTGTCTGATTTGTCGTTTGTCATTCTGTGTTTCCTTTTTGTCTCACTTGTGTTTTTGTCTTTGTCATTTCATGTTTTGCTTTGTTCATTGTCATTTTTTGTCTTGTTTGCATCCATCATTAGGGTTGAGACAAATGAGACAAATTTTGTCTCATAGGGTTAGGGCTTCACTTTTTCTTGTCATTTTGTGATTTTTTTTTCTCGTTTTTGTCTCGTCTGACTTCAGTCATACATCATACAGTGCATTACTGCGTCTGTCAGCTCCAGATAGCTGAGGTAAAATGGTCTGAAGATGCTTGAACCTTTGAACAAATGCATTTCTCAAGCGACTCGTTCAGAGACTATCCCAGTGGAGAGTTAATGGTTAGTAGTCTAACCTTGGTGTCGTCGTCGCCACTCTGTAAACCGTCCATGCTGATCCACACTGGCCTGTAGAGATCTTCTGAGCTGTAAGACGACTGCAGCTGCTGGAGAGAAGCTTCCAGAAGCTGATGGCTTTGGATCTGCAGGTAAATACCCCAGCGGGCCTCAGCGTTCTGCCCCAGCAGCTCGAGGACGTCCTGTAATGGACGTCAGGCCAGGCCTCATTAATGTACAAGTTTAAAGTCAACAAACACGAGAGAAACATTTGATCTGAACTGAGTATTTGGATCTAACAGATGTAGTTTCAACATAAAGCATTACTGTGCTGGAACTGGAAGTTCCACTTTTTTGTTTCACATTTCCATAACGGCCAGTGTATTTTTAGATGAAGAACCTTCATTAGAGTCCCTGGTTACTCAAAGGCTCCTGCTTAAGCACATATTCAGATTAACAGATACCACAATCTATGATATCTGTTGTTCCAGGTGGCCTCTGTCATCAACACCTTACTGCTCATGTAAACTACATACCTGCAGTGTGAGCAACTCTGAGCTCCTTCCAAAACTTTCCACCACTACAGGAACTCCAGGTCTGCTGCTGTCAGAAGATAAATGAACGACCAACATCCCACCATCTCCACCTGGACCCACACAGATGTTAGAGACAGGAAATGATTAAAGAGCTGGAAGGTTCAGATACCTTCCAACCAAAAGATGAACCAAAAGATGTGCTATTATTTTCTTCATCGGTAGTCGCTCCTGGTGTGGACTGCGTGACATTTGATTTATATCAATGATGACTTTTATTCAGAGTCTGTCAATTTCTGTGGTTTGCTAAACATAGTTTGTATTTTAAAGCCACACTGTGTCATCGTGATATCAAGTAAATGACATTACTTTGTCACCATCTTCTGGTAACAAGTAATGTCATTTACTTGGTCACCTTCACCATCAACATTTGGTATATGAGACTTGAATTATTGTGTGAGAAGTTGTGCTGTTTTTACACGTTGTTTACTTGTTTCACCAGAGAGCTGAGGCAGCAGAGAGGCCCGATCAGTGACTGTAAACCAGCGCACTTCCAGGCTGCTGCTGCGATGTTTCTCTGTGCCGGCTTCTCTCAGGAAGTTGTTGTCCGAGTTGCGAGTCGGATGAAGGAAATCCATCAGGTCTCCTCCAGGATAGAACCTCCTCGGATCGCTTTGCCTTGCTGTAAACAGGGTTAGGGTTAGTGAATAAAAACGATGATCTCAAAAATGATAACCCTAAATCTGTTTTCTTTACATTCCACCGATAAATCAGTTTTACTGCAGATGATTTTAACTATGGTTGTACCCTTCTGCTCTTTCATTCTACATTAGTGAAAGTACTGCTTTTGTTATATAATTACTTCATCTACTATTAGTAAATACAAAAGGTATATATTTATATTATTGCTGATATTCTTCATCCAAACTTCAGCTACGCATAAAAAATGCAGACGACAGGCTGCTGTCTAACCTCCAGTCTAACTTCCAGCATGACGTTTTAAACTCCTCTTCCACTACAGTTTCTTTCGACAAAAGGTTCCAAGTCAGCAAATGCCCTCTTCAAAGTACTAAATCAAATTATACAGGAACCACCATTAGCGATCGGAAGCAGCCGGACTGCGTTTCCTGCAGTCTTCACACATTGGAGTTCCTTCTAAAATGAACTCCAATGATCCAATGATCTAGCTAAAGCATGGGATGGTTTGGTTTGACACACCACTGACGACACACCCTACAGCAGTCCACAAATAAACGGCACACCCTACACACACACACAGCAAATTACTGTTGGTTCCAGCACAACAATGAGAAAACAGCAAAGCAAAGGGTATAACGGTGGATGTCAATGAAACTGGCATTTATCTACTGCTTCTTTTCTGGTAAACAGATTTACTGTCAATTCAACAGCACAATTAGAGCTAAACTTTGTGGTTTAGAGCTAACAGTTAGCTAGAGCTAACCCTAACGTTTCAATCCACACAGGAATCGCTGTATTCAGGCATCCAGAGCTGCTGATGGGTTTTTCGGAGTTTTTCTACTGTTTTTCTGTTTGTGGAGGCAGATGTGGACTGGCTCTTTCCTTACTTGCAGCTTCTTTAAACTCCGACAGCGTCGGCTCGTATATGTCGTAGTAAACTCTGGCAGGGTTGGAGTTGTCGCGGACAAACAGCAGGTCGCTGATGTTGGGATGGATTGAACCTTGCCACAAGGTGAGACTGAACCTAGAAACAAAATCCCAACATCATCAAAACAGTCAAATACATACAGGCACGCACGCACACACTATGTTTTTCTATCATTGTGGGGACATACCATTGACTCCCATTCATATCTAACCCCTAACCCAACACCAAAACAATGGCTAACCCTAAAGAAACGTTTTTGCACTTTTACTTTTTTCAGTAACAACAACATGGCCAAGAAAACACTGTTTAAACTTGTGGGGACCAAAATGAGGTCCCCACAAGTGACATTGTTTTCGGTTTTACTACAGTTGTGGGGACATTTGGTCCCCACAAGTAAAGCCAGCACCTGACCACACACAGACACACAAATATACATCAAAGTCCTGCCGTGAGAACTATCTGAACAAAAAACTTGGAAAGATTAACCAGCAAACTAACAGCAGACTAACAGCTGATTTTCATTCATTTCCATCACACATCACAGGTGTCTGTTACCGTGGCGACTGGCTGAGCAGCCAGCTCAGATGCTGCCAGCCGGCACGAACCAACAGAGCATGAACCGGAAACGTCACCTAAAGAGAAAAACACATCCTGAAGTTTCATTGAATATCGCAGACTATTGTCACATATTGAGGTCAAACTTATTGCTAATAAGTTTGACCTCTGTCCGTCCTACCTATCTTAGCAGTCAGATCAAATAAATTATGCACAGCGAAACATCTTCTGAGGAGGAAAGGTTACTTTACCGCTTGTGGAGGCCTTAAAAATATGTAGATTTAAACATCAACAGCACGTAGAAAAACACTGATTTGTGTCTGCTTTGCCGCTAACCTTCTGGGGACAGTCCTTAACCAAACCGTACATGTCTTCCACCATGGCTCTGGTGTAGGAGGAGGTGAACAGTGGAGGAGCGTAGGACACCTGTCAGAAACAAACTCACAGGTAAAATCACAACCAAAAGAGAGGTGGGTTGAGCTGCTCTCCTGCATTTAACGCAAAATCGTACTCGAGTAAGAGTAACGTTAGTAGAAGTAAAAAGCAGTCATTCAAAAAAGTATTTGGTGAAAAGACTACTCAAGTACTGAGCGACTGTTTGATTGTAATGTCCGATTTGATCTGAGTGTGGATCTGTGATGTGTTTCTGATGTGATAAGACAGACAAAAGACCAGATCAAGAAACACAAATTTCCAAATCTCAGCTTTTGAAACAAATAGTAATTTGTTTATCATCTTAACATTTGTGTGCTTGAACAGTGAAAACTACTTCCAGATCTACTGTATTTCACTTCCTTCCAAATGGCACAATAGATAGAAAATAACATTACAACTGGGGGCTGGACCCCAAAATCCGAATATTCGGACCCCTGTCTGAGTTTGTGCCGCTACAACGCCACAGTTCGTATGAAGTCATGTGACCGCAAGGCGACGTCTGGTGAAATGGAGTCACATGATTACTGTTGCTGGTGAAACACATCGTGTGGTAGATCCACTGGGGGCATCTCTCTGTCAAAATAAAGCAGCTCTAATGTGGTAAATAAAAAAATTACGAGTCGAGTGTAGCCCAGCGTAACGGAGTAAGAGTTGTGTTTCTTCTTCACAAATCAGTGAAATCACAATAAAGAGTATGGCAGAGAAGCAGAAAACGTTCATCTAACAGAAGTACATTTTTTTCCAAAAGTAACTCAAGTAATGTCATTTTATTAGTAGTAGTAATATAACTCGTTACTACCCACCTCTGCTGTTGACTATTCACTGTAAAATGCTTGTTGCCTCGATGAAAAACTGCGTTGTGCTCACTAGTTAGGCTAAACATATAGCCTAATGTACACATATATAGTTAAGGTTGGGCTAGCGGTTACATAAAGTTTAGTCTCTTCAGTCGTTGTGTGTAGCCATCAGGAGTGAAAATGTGCGCTCTTGTACCCTACGTGCAAGAGCCCCGCTTTTTCCGCTTTACCTCTCCCATTTTGTTGTGTTCAGAGAGATTGTGCAGTTGTCATTTGTGTGTTTTAATGTCATATAAATCTCACATTGAAAAGGACTACAGTCAGATGTGAAAAAGAAGCAAAGCGATGACGCAGAGACACAAAACAACCACAAGGAGACTCAAAATAATCACAAAGAGATTCAAACGACCAGAAAGAGACACAGAATGACTTCAGAGATGCTAAAGGACTAAAAACGTGCAAAGCACTTTCTGGTCCTCATATGGTCTTTTGATTTCTGTAGGATTCCCAGTTTGTGAGACGGATGTTTTTGCACGTTTTTAGTCATTTAGCATCTCTGAAGTCATTTTGTGTCTCCTTCTGGTCATTTGCATCTCTTTGTGGCTAATGCGTGTGGGCTAATTTTCATCCGTTGTCCCACACACAAACACACAAGAAATAAAGGGATACAGACGTATAAAAAACGATAGCCAAACAATACAGTAATACTGACTGGGTTAAGCCTGTCCTAAAGTGCTAGTGCTACTAACCCTAGCAGTCAATCGTGCTAGTCTCTGCCTGTCAATCGGCCACGTCTTGGATCTTTCTCTGATAGCTGGAGATACAGGACTGCCTCCAGGCTGAACCAATTGGACAGGTACAGGTAACCCTGTACCTGTCCAGGGTTAGGATTTTCAAAGTTTTAATTCTGTCTCCCCTGGTTGCTGTCCTTGTACTGGTATAACCAGTATACCAGTATACCCTACTTGCTTTGATATAGATCTCAACACAAGGCAGCAGCAGGCTTTTCTGTCTGACCCACAATCCTCTGCACGCACACACACAGACACGTCACGTGTTGTGCTGCGTGAGACAGAGGACAGACTGCTGCGACGGTCGTTAATATGCCCCAGGAGTAATTATGACGTATGTAATGGTACGTACGTTGGAAGAGCTGCAGTACGAAATGAAAGTAAAAAAGGAATCTGGAACGCAACTGCGACACGAGTTGCGTTCCAGATTCCTTTATTAACTTTCCCTCTAACCCTTGAAAACGCAGGATGCCGGCCGAGTGAAACTCTACGGCTCCCACCAGGCACAAAGATACTGTAGATAGACCCGAGCAGTGAAACCCTGGCACTGGTTTAGGGTTAGCCTAACCCTACCCTACCCTACCCTGTCTGTGATTATACATAACACAGGACTTCCGGAGATCCTGTCTCTTCATACTAAGCTGTTTATATCTCTTCATGCTCTCCGCCAGCTTCTGTTGTGTTTGGGTGTCATCGTTGGATCGCGCACACAGAAAAGCAAAACCAGCTCAAAAGTCCTGCAAAGACCCCAATTCAATCACAACTCTCTACTGGTGTAGGGTTATGGTTAAGGATGGTGTTTATGATGAGCTATCTGTCTGAGATCTGAGATTCATACCATCCATCCTGGAGACAAAGTCGCATCTGGAAACTTCTCCTGAACCAACTGAAGGAATCTGAAAATTGAGGAAAGAACAAAAGCAAAAGAGGAACAGCAATTTTTAACCCTCCACCTCATTCAGCCAAACAGGCCTGTTTAAACTCCTGCTGCAGGCTTTCCTACCTGGTTCCATTGACTGTAGGCATGAAGCCCGGTGTGTTGGGGCCGATCAGGATGTCTGCGTTCAGCCAAACAGGCCTGTTTAATCCTTGGCTGCTGTTCTTCCGACTGAGCAGGTCCAGAGACAAACCCACTGATTCCAGAGCCTTAAAGTCCAACTTCATGGCTGCAGAGAGAAAAAAACATTTAACCCTAACTGGGTTAACCAGGCCTAATCTGTCATCTACACCAACCCAATCTGCACCTTTTCTGGAGGCCAGCACGGCGTCCAACCACTCGTCTAGAGTGTTGTCGCTGTGGACAGCGGGAGGATGAGCCATGATGGGGACCGGCTCCTCGCTGGACGTCCCATAACCCCTCAGAGTGACATCAGCCTCCAGGATCATGACATCACCTGGGAGATGAGAGAGAGGAGGTTTGTCACATTACATAATAATGATGATGATGATATCAGACATTTTCCATGGTTTTCTCGATGATAAACAACAACAACAACAACAACAGACATCAGTTCTTCCATCAGTAGCTATGGCAAAGTTGGTTTTGTTTCTGGCAGAACAAAATCAGCTTTTAGGATTCCATGTTTTCTTTTCTGTCTGTTTCAGTCCCATGATCCACACTGGAGTTAGTACTGATCCAGAACCATTGTTTCTGATGTCTCTTCATGCTCTCCACCAGCTACTGATCACAGCAGCCCATTCCTATGGCACTAGTTCTAACTATTCTGCTTTGTTTTTGGGGCTTGTGGTTCTCCGTTTAGCGTTTGATGATTTTCCACAGGTTTTCAGTTGGATTTAGATCTGGTGACTGAGCAGCCAAGGCATGCTTCCAATGTTCTGGTTAGACTGGTTACACTGATCTGGTTCATTGGTCCTGTTCCACCCAGACTGAAATTACCCCAGATGGTCACTGTGTCAGATTCAACTGCCGTATCAGTTGAGTCATCTGCATTTAAAGTCCTGTTCATTGTAGTCTTCAGGCCTAGACCTGCACACACAGAGATACGCCACGTGTATCACACACACACTACCACTGAAGGTAGCAGGCATTAAAATGAACAAGAAATTGAAGAAAACAATGGAAGGGTGGTGTAATCATTTTTTTCCACAACTAACCTGTTGTGGGTTAACAACTACACTGTGTGCATGTACTCAGTGATAAACAGAGACCAGAGGTAAATCTTTCGACCTCTGGTCCCTAGTGTGTGTGTTTTTACTTGCGAGGGCTTCGTTCATCTCCTCCTTGCTGTTGGCTCTGTGGTACCAGGAAGCAAAAAGGCCGTCCGGTTTGCTGATTTCGCCTGCCTGCACCAGGAAGTCCAGCATGTCTCCTCCAGGTGGGAATGAGGGAAGAGGAGCTGGAGAACCTGATTGGATGGCGGGACAAAGACAGCTCATATAATATGAGCTAATATTATTAAAACATGTGACTTAACATTGTTTATAAACATTATTGATAAACTTGTATTTATAATCATTCTGTAATCTGGCGCAGGTAATAAAATATATTGACCTATCAATATAAATCAATATACAGATCAATACCAGAATAAATGGTAAATAGGATTCCATATTTTATGCTGGTCATAGGTAGTTAGTCTAACCCTAAGCAATACAAATCAAAGCAATTGGTCAGAAGAATAAACTTCTGTAATCTACTGCTTTGTTTCCCCCGAGTTTCTGGAGCTCTTTCACATCTCCTAGCATCTTGGCATTGGATCCGTCTTGTTCTTTTATTCAAACGAGTTAGTCCAATTGGCATTATTGCACTAGTCCATGTTGCTGTGACTTTTTTTGTTTGTTTGTTTTTGGAGAAATGTCCCCATTTTTTGTGTGTTACAAGTTCAATTGTGTATACGCCAGTCCCTCTTGTTGTTTCTCTGCTTTCTAGTGACGAATGCCGGCTAATGCTGCTAGAGCCTCAGCCTTTTCTCTTTCTTGGTGACGTGTGACCAATACAGTGCCGTGAAAAAGTATTTGCCCCCTTCTCGAATCTTTACTTTGTCTAATCCTTACCAAGGGTTACATTTAAGTGAGGGAAATATCTATGGCATTGTTCTGGAAAATTAAAATATTAGACAAAGATCACCGACATAAACACAGAATGCAGTTTTTAAATGATGATTTCATATTTGAAGGGAAAAAAAGCTATCCAAAAGAATGGGGATTACTGTGCAATTACTGTGCGGAAAAAGCAACTGCCCCCCTTGTTAAAGTAACTTTGGCTAATCACATTTTTTGTAAAGCGAGTTCAATTTGACCAAAAACACACCCAAACCTGATGACCTCCCGACCCGTTCAATCAAGAAATTGCTTAAATAGAGCCCGTCTGGCAAAAGGAAGTCAGCCAAAAGATCTGAAAAAGCCGTAACAAAATGACAAAGATAACCAACATTATTAGAGATTATTAGAGACCATTATTGACATCTGTCAGTCTGGAAAGGGTTCCAAAGCCATTTCTAAAGCTTCAGGACTCCAGAGAACCACAGTGAGAGACATGAGACATGAGAGATAACATGGAACAGTGGTCAGCCACTCACTCCTGAGAGAGTGTGTGGCCGGTATACCAAAAGCGAGCACAGCGATAACTCATCCAGGAGGTCACAAAGGAACCTAGGAGAACATCTAAAGAACTGCAGGCTGAGGGTCACTGTTCATGAGACACGCCACATTAGACCGTGACTGGACAAATATGGATCTATGGCAGAGTTCCAAGGCCAAAACCACTGCTAAACAAACAAACGGAAACAAACGGTAGATCTACCACATATTTTCAAGAGTTGGAGCCAGTTGAAGTAAATGTAGTGACATCACTGTGGTGACATCACTGAATATCTGGGTCTTTCTTCGCTCTTGTAATTTGCAGACGGTCCCTGGAGTTCACCCACAGCCACCAGTGATATTTCTGTAGCAGCTACTTCTGATTACGACGGGAAAGAGGCACTGTCGTTTATATAAATAAATACTTTAAATACGTAATGAATTACAATACTACAAACCCTAACCCTCCAGTCTGTGAAATAAATAAATCACCTTACCGTAACTCTTCTCACCTGACAGAGGGTTTAAAGATCCTTTGATGTCTTCCAGGTTATCTGCAGCTGTCATTTCTTTTCCCTCTCTACTATTTTTCTTACTTATTTTTCTTTTCTTTTTCTTCGTAGTGGGGGACGGAGGCAGGCTGTAGGGTTAGGGTTCTAGCTTGCTCCGTCCCCCATCCAGCGGGGTTAACACCGGCTAGCCGTCCGTCCCCTGTGTTTGCTGCTGCTGCGGCTAGCTGGACGTTAGCTCCAGGTTAGCTCGGCGGCTAGGAGAAGGAAGCAGCTTCACATACACTCATGAGAACGTGGTTTCTGGAGCTAGCCACGGTCTCGTGCAGACACAGTTTGAACACAGCCGCCCGCACTTGCCCTGCTGCAGAAGGTTGCCATAGACAATTTCTGATAATCCACTCAGGAGGACTACATCTCCAGATTATGAGCCGCAGCCAGCGACTCGTCCGTCTGCTAGTTTTCCCGAATTCATCCTCTGTCCAGCTCGGTCAGAAGACCCTAACCCCGGTCTCCCCATGGATATGGGTCTCCCCCCTAATGCCGGTGTTAGATCAACTGGTGATAGCAGGGTTTCTGAGACAGACGTTTCGTAGGCGTGGCTTTTCAGGACCCCTTACCTACCTACTGACCAGGAAATAAACAATGGGACAACTTCGATTTCTGCTGTTCTATACATTTCGGTCTTGACAAAATAACTGGAAATAAGAGGCGTTCTCATTTTAAAATTCATGCGCTCTCAGGCTACATGAAGGAAAAATACGTCACACCCCGGTTGGAACATAGACTGTGGAACCAGTGGAGCTGCGATCTCTGTTTACTGTTAAAACCTGCAGCAGACAGGAGACCAGCACACGGTGTGCACGTTATTTAACAAGAAGTTCACCAAGCCGGGTGATAACATAATGCCAAAGTGTTGCAGTATAATATTAATATATTGATGCAGTATTGGCAGGTTTCGATCACGTTGTAGCTACACTGTCTTATTTAAATAACAGTAACGTGAAAATTTTACTTAAACAGCCCAGCAGTATTGGAATTGAAATGCAGCAATTTAGCAAAATTCACAGGACATTCACGTTCAAACCAGCAGCAGCAGCAGAACTTTGTTGTGTCATACTACTCTAAACTGACACCGATTCCTTTCAGTATGTCATATGCACTGGGATGTTAGCGCAGGTGACTCAACAGGAGATCTATAAACTCGATGCAGTGGCCCGGGTTCAACTCCAGCTCACGGCTTTCTGGTGCAGGTTTTCTCCCTACTTTTCCGTCAAATAAAGCTAATAAAAAGGGGAAGAAACATTTATTCACAGCTATAAGTACATATAAGTGTAAAGGTGTTCAGTGAAGAGGCAGTTTTAGTCTGAGAGGGAATCTGCAGATGGAACTTAGCAATTCAGCAAGATGATCTTATTTGGTCTGTTCTTATTCATTCATTCATATTTTATTGCTTCACGTCTTCTTGAGTTGTGAGATCTTTTTTGAAACAGCAGCTAGCTATATAGTTCAAGGGTGTGCTCGTTAGAGCTCGTTGTAGAATAAATATCCTCGTCTCTATTATTGTTCTAGGTCTTTAGAAATAAAAAAAAAACTTTAATTTTGTGTTCTGTAAAGTCAGTCCATTTAATTTACAATGCACTGATTCCATAGAACACAATGTTAATTAACTTGCAATGCCCCAGTAAAATAAATAAATCCTGAATATCGGGGGGGAAACAGATGAAGCATATGGACGTTCTGAAGGGTGGAATGTGAAATCTCTGGTTAGAATGTGGTCAGATGGTTTATATGATGTCATTGTTTTACTTAAAATCTGTTTAAAAGTAGAACAACTCAGGTCAAACTGGTTTATCGCAGTAAGCTTTGAAAACGGTATTAGAACTTCTCTTGCTATTTTTGTCTGACTGAGGCCACAGACTGTCACCAGTTAATCTGATGTAGAACAGGCATCGGTACAGTCACCTATGCTATGTGTTGCCGTTGTAACCATGGTAACAGCTGCCTCGCTCACTGAATGTCACCAGTTGATCGGATCACCAGTTAATCTTAAACACCGGCTAATGCTGCTGGAGCCTCATATGCCATGCTCATGCCTCAGAGTGGGGCACGAAAAAGAGGAACTAATTAGCTGAACTATGGTTTTAACGTCGGCTTGTTTTTCGCGGCGCACAACAATACTAAAATACAATTTTCAATACTAAAATACAATTTTCAATACTAAAATACAATTTGCAATACTAAAATACAAGTTTCTACATTGTAGATTAATACTGAAGACGTGTAAACTATAAAAGAACACATATGGAATTATGTTGTAAACATAAAAGTGTTGTTCTTCGGTATTAATCTGCAATGTACAAACTTGTATTTTAGTATTGAAAATTGCATACTAGTTGTTTACTAGTTTTAATTGTATAATAGTAAACGTTGCCGAGATAAATATCTGTGGATATCAGGCCTGTTTTTATAGGACCACGTGTGGGCATTGGTATGTGACAATCCCTCATAAACAGGGACAGATGGGTTTACAGTTTTATTATTTTTATGCATACAAATAACTGTTATTTTTTTGCATACAAAATCGCCAAGTGCAAGAAGTCGCATACATTAACTAAGGATCTCATACTCGGTTAACAACTACATGCTTGTTGACGCCATGTCAAGAGCAGTAGTGGGGAGTATGAGATCCTAATAACTAATGACATCCTAGCTAATAACTATACTACTAGTTATAGTAGTACAGTAGCTCCCCACTGGGCAGCTTTATGACAAACGTTTGGTTTTGTTTGACTGTCCAACACAATGTTCCAGAATTCCTCATGCAGGGTTAGCTTGTTAAAGGTTGTCAAGTCAAAGGAGGTTCAACCACAACTTGAAAGTGCATTTTCTTCCCATCTGCACTGTGAATGTTTAATGGCTACTTTACACAACACTGTAATAATTACTTTTATTACCTATGTGCCGAATGTGATGCGCTATCAGATTAAAATTGATTTGTGTTATCTCATGAGCTTTGACCACTGCAATTAACCATGTGATAATGTGCAGATTACAGGAGCATGTGCTAAATATAGGCAGATACTGAAAGGTGTATTCAGTACGACTCTCCATACTGAATAAACCTTTTGGTATCTGCTGACAGTTTTCAGTATCTGCTGACAGAGGGATAGAGTTACAAGTTTCACATGATTCACATGGTAGACTGGCTGGATATTCTGCTGCAAATGGGTTTTGTTAGGGTTAATCGCCGTTAAATTATAATGTTCTGTCTGCTGGACAAACGGACTGATTCACCTCACTTTGGGCTTTACAGTTCTCGAAAAAGTGTGAAATTAATTTATTTGGGAAAGATAAATGTGCTGCTTGAAATCCTGCCTAGAATGAGAGGAACCTTAGGTGATATAAACCCCTTAAACCAAGGGCTATTTTGACTTTTACCTGACAAATTCAGTTCCAGCTCCACAACTGCAAGGTCAAAATAAATTACCTTGATTTCAATGGATCTGAGAGACTCAGTAAGTCTAGCCATCTAATAGGCACAATCAATCAATAGGCTGAGTAATCTCTGAAAAAAACCAGTACAAACCCTTTGGGTTTTTACTTCCACCTGCTCAAAATTACAGAGTAAACAGACTAATAAAGTCTAGAGTTAGACTTTATGAGTCTATACAGATTTCTGTTGCATCAAATCTAACATGCCAGTGATGCTTTGATTTTCTGCCAGTTGCAGTCTTGAAAAGACAGCGGCAATCTGCACACGGTTGCATTTCACTGACACATCCTGATCCACCAGGATCAGGATGTGGTTAGGGTTAGCCTTCTTTTGCTTTATTTGATTGAAGCAACAGAGTAATCTGTTTGATTAGGGCTAAATTCAGTCAGCAACAGCTCCAGCGTATCACGTGATTCACTGTTTGCTTCGTATTTTGTACATGGATTACATAGAATGTCCTCCAATTCTGGAATGACCCTTAATTTACAAGACGTCTTCGTGTCTCCATCAGCTACAAATAAACCAGCGTCCCCCATAACAAGAAGTCAGTAAACACTGATGATATTGAAAAGACGACAGATTAACCCTAACCCTGACGGTATCTTTAAGTACTAGTGCAAAGTAGTACACCCTAACCCTGCACAATGTAGTATTAAATGCATTTACATCTATGTAATGTAACACTAATATTTATATAAAACCCTAATATTTATATAAAACATGATGGAAGTCTTCCCCAGTGAACTGGTCGTCCTATCGTGTAAAGTACCTTTCCTTGTGGTGAGCACCACGCTGACGGTGATTATAACAATAAGAATGATAATTCCAACAGCCACGGCAATCAGGATCAGCTGCAGTTTGGTTAGACAGCCCAGACAGAGGTCTTCTTCTTCTTTGTCTCTGCTGTTCCTTTCCTCTCTGCGAGTGTCCTTGTCTTTTGCCATCTTCTTCTATCTTGTCTTTCTGCTGGATTCAGAACTCACACAGCAGCTGGGAGACAAATGTGTCTCTGTTATATGACTCTTATCTAAAGAGCAGAGACCACTGATAAGACGCACGTGCTCTCCTCAGTCTCATTTTTTTCAATGGGGAATGCTTCAGTTGCCGCTCCTTGACCGCTCCAGAAGAAGAATAAAGCACCGGTTGGAGTCCAGAGTGTCTTCAGTGTGCTTTTGCAAATGTAAAAAACAAACAAAAAAAAACTGCCATGATTTCTCTTTACTGTTTTCCATACTTTTTCCTGTTTGTCACAAACATGACTGTGAAATTCTCTAAAAACTCTGAAAACTCTCAGCCATGGTCAGGCATCTGGAGCTGCTGGGTTAGGGTTGAGGCTGGGCCCTTGCTCAAGGACTAGACGGTGGCAGTATGAACTCAATTTAGTATTTTGGGTGAAATAAATCAACAAAACCATAAACCATTAGTGGACAGGACACAGCCCAGGGTTAGGGCATACTATCCCCTAACCCTGGGCTGTGTCCTGTCCACTCAGACAAGGGTTAGGGTTGCAGTTTAACATTTTTAAACTGCAAGTGATACCACAGAAAATAGTATTATCTGTGGAACAAAACTTTAAGATGAGCAATTTCAAGCCAGTATTTTGACAGCTTGCGCTGTTTTGACGACTAAAGTTCCTAAAACTGCAGCTTCCTTGTACGCGGCGTCACGTTGCCATGGCAACACCAGTAGTACGACACCGTGGCAATGCAGCGGCTCTGAACTAAAATGTCCACCTCCTCAGAAGACAAAACCAAGAAGAGGACTCTGGTTCTGAGGCAGTAAGTTGACATATTTTCACAGACGCTTATCTTATGAACAACAGACATGCTAACGGCTAAGCTAACTCGTCGCTCCGCCGTCCTCCAGCTCCTCCAGGGCGGTAAACGTCTGTGTGTCCGATCGCCATGGAGGCTACCAGAGCTCCAGACTCACCGGCAGCAGGAAGAGCCTCAGTCTGGGAGGAGGCAGCAAAGTCCTGGACAAGAGCCACGTCCAGACTCCCAGACCTGCTGTCCGGGTAAGAACAAGTCCAGTTTTTAACTCTGTCTTGATCCAGCAATAGGTGGGTGGGATTTAACCCTATACTTATACTTTTTATTGGATTAATAAAGTGATTGTATTTTTTTGTAACTCAGGCCACGAACAACACAGTAGTAGTAGTAAAGTCCTCAATTAGACACAGTACTTCAGCAAAAGTATGCAAACTGTAACAACAATCAAGAAATGTACTCATTATCTATATTATGGGTAGAATAGAATAGAATAGCCACTTTATTGTCAACCAGAACATGCACTAGTTGGTGCATATCAGACTGAAATTTCGTTGCAAAAGCTCGTCATCGGATTGATAAAGAAAACAAAAACGAAAAGAAAAATTCTGAATAAAAACAATTTTACTATAAACATGTAAAAACTATATAATGTGTATATATAAATATATACCGACACACATAAATATCTAAATACACACGCGCGCGCACACACACACACACATACACACACACACACACACACACACACACACACACACACACACACACACACACACACATACACACACATCTGCACTTTATTTTGCAGAGTGGGCTCAGAACCCACTAACTAACCCTAACCCAACTGACAGATGGAGATGGTGTTTCTCACTGACTGTGGTCTGTTGGTGAGGAAGTCTGAGGGTATTGCTTATGTATTCATGTTTGAGCAGCATTTCACTGTTTTATTTGTTCAACATGGAGCTCATTTTAACCATTTTGTATGTAGGTACTGATTATTTATTTATTAATGTACTGTTTATTTTCACAGTTATCACTTTTGTGAATAGTGAGAAAAGCAACTCAAATCTTCATACAAAAATGATTAAAATATTTAAAAGGAAAAACAACAAATTACCAAACCATAGATGAAGAAAAATAACAAGTTTGGCCATTTTAAATGAAAAATCTCATTTTAATGGGAGACTATCAAAACATTAGATAAATAAAAATCATATCAGATCATATCATATCAATCATCATCAGAGGTACTTCAGCAACTGGACATTTTAGTTAAGTTACTGATTGATTTTCAAAACTCGTGATTGTTAAAAATCACATGGAGTCAACAGGTACTCCAAACTAAATCATCACTCAACAAGAATATTTTTAAAAAAAAATATAAGAGAACTGTGCGATGAGGGGAAGGTGAACATCTATAGAGGATAACATCTATAGGGATAGAAGAACTGTTTGCTAACCAGCTCAGCTTCAGCAGCTTCTCCAAGGGGAAGAAGATCCTTCTCTAAGGATCCATAAAGAATCACAAAAGAAGAGGCATAAAACAATGGTCATAGTGGTCTAACATGTATTTCCAAAGCTGTATACATATATTTTAAGTATATAATAATTACATATGTAAAAACTAAAGGGGTCAGATGACTCTCCTGGAGCCAAAATTACAGTATTTCCCTCTGAAATATAGTGGAGTACCAGCAGAGGATTTTAAATGCATACTTAGTTGCAGACGGGGCTTGTGTGAAGATCTAGTAGCAGTCATATTTTTGCAAAGTGATCAGTTGTTCTTGTGTCTGCAGGTGTTTGATAAAGACGACAATGACGTCACTCCTCAGCCGCTGCATCAGGCTGATCCAGGAACAGCTCAGGCCAAAGGAAGCAGGTTCTTTCTAAATGAAATCTCTGGAGGATCAGGATCAGACCAGACCACAGCCACGGGGAGCTTTACCATGCCGTTCTCCAAGTACTATCTATCAGTCTATCTATCTGTCTGTCTATCTATCCATCTATAGTCTGTCTATCCATCTATCCATCTGTCTATCCATCTATCCATCTGTCTATCCATCTATCCATCTGTCTATCCATCTATCTATCTGTCTGTCTGTCTGTCTATCTACAGGTCAGTATTTGAAAGCAGCAGAATATCCAGCCAGTCTACCATAGAGTCGGTGAATGAGGAGACAGAGGACACATTTTCTAAAAGTGACCAGCCAATCAGCATCCCAGGTTCAGGATCTTTACACTAACATACAATTTGCTCTGTGTACTGCCTAAATTCTGCAAAATACTTCTGCAGCAGTTGCAACAATTTAATCAAGGTTTATTTTTTGATATCATGCTTTGGGTTCCCTGCCAGATGTGAAGCTGAAAAAGAGCACGGTGAAAGAACCGGTAACAGAAGATGTGTTGAAAGAGATCATAGACATCTTCCTCACTGAGACAGACACCATCTCACTGCTGGACATACCCAGCACCTTTGTCTCAGTGGATTCTGACGAGGCAGACACTGTCATGTGAGTCAAGTCCTCTACATCTCCTCCATATTATGACCATCCTCCTCATGTTCAACTACGACAATGCCATCTTTAAAATGGCCATTGAGTGTGCCTCGAACAGGCATCACTCGGCCATCTGTCTTTCTACCAGTGCATCTTTCCCCTCCCTCCATTGTGACGACCCTTACTAACTGGTGGGTTGGTCCTTCCTTTACACTGGCTGTTACTCATCTACCAGACCCCATCAGGAAAGACACCTCAGTACCTCTCCAACACTCCTCCCACAACAACTGCCGCCTGAGGTCCAGTGATTTCACAACACTCTCATGGCTGATCACAACACGTCAAACGTGCGGCCTGCTAGCCATAACTCCATAGGGTCCGATACGGCCCTCAAAGTGTAAAAATTACAGAGAAGACATAGCTATAAATTTAAAACAATTTCTAGACCATAACGAGTTGTTTTGATCATAAAGTAAAATGCTAGATTGTTCTGTTGTTGTTTTTTGTCTGACTTGTCGTTTGTCTCAGTTTTTGTCGTTTTATGTTTCCTTTTTGTCTTTTTTTTGCCATTTTGTGGGTTTTTTTGTCTTGCTTGTGTTCTTAGTCTACAATTTTGTTATTTTGTTTCTTGCTTTTGTCATTTTGGTCTTGTTTGTGTCATTTTTGGCCCCTTTTTTGTTATTTGTCCATTTTTTGTGACTTTGTAACTTTTTTGTCAAATTTTTTGTCTCTTTGTTTCGTGTCGTTTTGTCTTTTTGTGTCTTGTCTTTGTCATTTTGCATCTGATTTTTGTCTTATTTTTGTTGGGGTTTTTTGCCTGACTTTTGTCATTTTGATCATAAAGTTAAATACTATCATTCAGTTCCAGATATCACAGGTAACTTATAACAAAAGTAACTTTGTGTTACTTCTGTAAGTTGTAGTGTGGAAATGACAAACTGAGGCCGAATGTTGCTGAAATGGAATGTATTTTTCTCCATGAATTTCAGGTTACCTGAACTCCGATGAGTCAGTTTGACAGCCCTGGTCTGTCCCCAAAAGTTTGCACTGTCTTAGCCCTTAACCCCTTAACCCTTTTGCCTGTGCGTGCTGCAGCAATCGATTGGAATTCCCTCCAAAAATCTCTGAAACTGTCGTCTCTCACAAAGCCTCCTTTGAGTGGGAAAATGTTCTGATCTTGGGACACACATCCTGTCCAGTCTGTCAATTAGTAAACGAAAGCTGTGTAATGTTGCTTCTGTTGTCATCTTCTCCTTGTTTCTGCAGAGAGAGAAACAACCAGTATGCTGAACTTTGCAGGAACACGATGGGTAACGACGATAAATACGTGAATCGATCTGTGCAGACGCTGGATGGAGCAGCTAAACACAAACACGTCCAGAGCGACAACCTGGTCATGGTGGACGCAGGTTAGTTTCAGCTGATCCGTGTAAATATGTTGAAGCTGTTGCGGCAGGTTTACCGTCAGGAAGCTGCAAGAATTCATTTCAGGCGGCTTGATTCAAACATCAGTAGATATTGGTACGTACAACTTACTATCACTTGTTTACATTGTTCATTACTTTAACTATTTATCCATATCCATACTCTCACAATTTCATCTGTTCCATCCATTACTGTATTACTGTATTACTGTAGCCAGCTAACCCTAACCCATTAACCATTTTTAGGTTTATGGATAGTGGATGGCTACACTTTGACTGATTACAGCAGTTTTACCCATTTGCAGGTCTTTCACAGTTATTATTGTTGGTAGTTCTTTTTGGTAGCTGCTTAATGAATACTTTTGGTCGTCAGTTTTAACTGTTTATCTATTACTTGCTGTTATTTTATCATTTCAGCATTTTTAAGCCATTTATTCCAATTATTTTTCAAAATGCTTCTGGTTTTGTGGAACTTTGGCTCTAAAAATTTTGATTAATCCAGCAGTTAGCTATTGTGTTTGTAGATGCATCCATTTATCCATTATTTGTGCAAACTATGCAGTTTAAACCCATTTATCTGTTTCTTTTACATAATATTTTGTTCACTGTTCAACTGGAATTAGGGTTAGGGTTAGCTATTTTAACGTTTTATAGACTGCTAGCATTTTAAACAATCTGTTGACTGCTTTTATAATTTCTAACATTTATTTTCATTAGTACACTAGTACACATTAGTATTCTCATTATTCAGTGCAGTTTCACTTGATTATCTATTACTTCCAATTATTTTTTGTCATTTATCTTGCATTAGAATGTTGCTCATTACTGTTTTTCACTTTAATTCCAACCACTTATCTAGCACTTGGCTACTACATTTTCCAACAATATAAGTAATTTTAGCCACTTTTGGACCACATTTAACTGGCTATTTTAACCTGACTATTCTAACCCTAACCCTTTAGCAAGTTTAACCAATCGTTATTGTTTGGCCGTATCCACTTTAACCAGTAGATTCTTTCAGTGACGTATTTCAGCTGCTAATTTGCATTTCTTGACAAAAGTTATGTTAAATACGTGTTAAATACCTGGACATATCAGATTCTCAAACTGTAATTAATCCAGCAGATAGCTGAAGAAAGTCGGATTAATTGTGCACCACCTGTCCATTGGTGCACAATGAGTAACTTTTCACATTTTCTACTAAAAATCTTTTCATGTCTTCATGTCCACAGGTTTGACTGTCACCACCTGGGACATGTACAACACTCTGTGTGACCCTGAGCAGGAAAAAACTGTCAGGAGCCCTCAGCCAGACAAGACCGACTTGCCAGAAGCTGTTGTGGACTCCAGCAGAACAGCAGAAAGAAGCGTGTCAGTGGGCAGCACAGTCAGTTCAGGTAACAGTGAAGAACACAAATGGCACTTTTCCACCAGAACCTACTCGGCTCGGTTCGACTCTACTGGGTTTGTGAAGTTTTCCATCAGGACGTAGCTCCTGGTACCAGCTACTATTTTAGTTCCTACTGGGCTGGAGTTCCCAGTGAGCTGAGTGGAGTCGATAATGTGACGTCTACAGAGTGCAGGCCACTCATTGGACAGCGAGGGATGACACACCAGACCTGTGCCGTGGTACCACGGGCGGATGAAGAGACTTTTTTGTATTTGGTGGTAGACCGAAGAATACAGAGGGAGTTGGACGGAAGATGTTTATCAGGAGGTCTCCGAGTGAATGGCCGCCCACGGATACAGCAGGACAATGAAGCAGGGATGGGAGAAGCTGAAGAAGCTCAAAAATGACCATCAGTCCATCAAGGACCACAACTGCTGCAGTGGGCCAAACCGGAGGTGTTGGAAGTAGTTTTGCCAAATGGATGCCATTTACGGCACCGACCGACGAGCAACGGGAGGGAGAGCGGCCTTGACTCCACCATGTTGGAGGATGTTTTCTGATGAGGATATTTTATGACTCCACACACGATGAGGTGGTGCTCAACTGGAGTCGAGTAGAGCCGAGTGGGTGCTAGTGGTGCTTAAGCTTAAAGCTCGACAAGCAACAACAACAACAACAACCCAACAGGGTTTGGGTTAGCAACACTGCTGAACGTAACAAGCCATAGCTTCAAATATGGTGCCTCATGTAGTTACTACTTTGCACCAGGAGATGGCGGACATCTGGAACTTCAATCTGAGAATCATTTGTGGGCGTGTTTTCATTCAAAGTTTTGGAGTTTGTAGAGTTTGAAAACCGTCCCCCGGTCGAGCAGACGAGTGTTGTAGTTAGAGCGTAACAGACCGCAAGACGGCACAGTTTAGCGAGAGAAAACTCATCGTGCTGAGAGCTCTGTTCACCCTTGACAAAATACTCAGAGTACTCAGGCTTACTCAGATTCTGAAGAGGGATATTCACCCTCTGATGAAGATGTTCAGTCATCCAGTGAGACAAAAAGTGAAAGCAAAGCATCGGCTCCACCGGCTCCGGGGTGGCAGGAGGGGACATGGTGGGGGTAGCAGGGGGGCAGTTTTCAAACACCGCTAATGGTGTTTTGACCACCCCTGGAAATAGCGGGGACGCAAAAAACCCCGTGGAAATAGCAGCAGACGCGGGAGAAATTGTACTGATAATAGCAGTGGAGGCCGCAGTGGCATTCAGGGCCCCGTCGTAAATGACGATGATGATGATGGGTGGGTTTGCTTGAGAGATGAGGAAGAGTTTCACAAGTGGATCAGACATTTTGATGAGCCTATTGGGTATCGTGGAGACAGGGGTCTGACAAATTCTCAGCCAAGCAATGCCATCTTGATCGTTGAACATCAATAAAGTTATGTAATCCATATGTTCGCTGCCTGGTGATGTCATAATATGCAAATTAGATGAGTGAATTTACTCCCATCACAAACTTTGGGTCGGTCATACTGATGATTTTTCTCGTGTACAGTTTGCCTTCAATCATTTTCAAGTTATCTAAAAGATATCAAAGCTGATATCACTTAACTCATCATTAAATATTTAACTTTTCAGAATGTAACTGATGACAATTCTTGTTGTTTTTCATACAGTAAAAGATGTGGACACATCCACAAACACAGCAAACACCGACTCAGAGTTGCAGCTCATCGTGCAGTCAGAGAGATTCCAGCACAGCTTACTGGTGATGGAGAGGAGCATCCTGTTAAACATCTTCCAACCTCAGCTGGCTGCTTACAGACAGCTGCCTGTACTAGAAGGTAAGCTCAGCTCATGTCTGCACTGCCTGAGCTGAGCTGAGCTGCACTACATGTTCCTACCAGCAACATTTACTGTCTCCAAACCTTTGGCCAAGGCGAATAATATGATCAGAGTATTCTAGTAGTACATAGTAGTAGTAGTACTTCATTCATACTAGTACTACTAGTAATGATGTTTTCAGACCCAGACAGTCCGGTGAAGCCTGAGACTGTGGAGCAGAGAGAGGAGGATACAGGAAGCTCTCAGTCGTTGTCGCCATCCCTGCAGAGTCTCTGGGTTTTCAGCTGTAGGCTCAGCAGAGGACGCAGCGTCAGCAGCATGGCCTGGAATGAGAAGAACCCGGTAACAGAACAGAGAACAGCGACTCTGTCCTACAAAGGCAGGAAACAGCAACACATACTGGAAAGCGGCTGGTTGGGTTAGATTAGCTAGGGTTGAAAATATGAAAGCCAAACTGTGCAACACAAGTTAGAATATTACAGTTTTTATTAATCACTCACAATCTTTTCACAAAACCTAAAATATTCTGACAAACTGTGAAAACATACAAACACTATGTTTCCTGCTCATTTAAACTAAACAACTAACCCTAGACTAGACCCTAATTAGCCTTTTAGTAAAGTGTTATTAAAGGGTGACTTGACCGATGAAATCACACAAATTTCAGAGTCGGCAGTTATTGCTGGTCCGCTTATCTAGGCTAGTTAGCTTTTAGCAGCTCTAGCTTTACTTCATTTTCTCCATTACTTTGGATTTAGCTGCTGCATTATTTGTGCTCGCAGATGTTAGAGCATCAGGACTGTTTAATAGAGGAAACAGGATAAAGTAGTTAGGGTTAGCTGATGCTATCTCAGAAGTTAGCCGTTGCTAGCATTGTCGCCGCTCTTTAGGTCAATTCACACTTTAGGTTTTACTTGCTTTTGCGTTGCTTTGCCTGCATGCTTTACACCTGGTGAAATGTGAAAACAAAGTCTGATCAATGCTGAGCCTCATCTTTCAATAACTGGGTCAGGTTCCCTAACCCAAGCTAGGCTATCTCCTACCACCATCACAGATTCTTGCATACTATTACAAATTCATTATTGGAAACAAATGCTAACAGACTAGCAGGAGCTGCTCTCGCTGACACTTTTACGACACTGTTGGCACAACACTGTTGACACTGTTGGGTTCTACTCCTGTCTTGTTTTTAATGCAAACTTACATAACCAAATCCCTGCCATTTCACTAAGACACATCTGCATGTGCTGTCCTTTCTGTATGTACTAGGACCTCCTGGCTGTGGGATATGGTCAGTTTAACTCCGGGGACCAGGAACCAGGTTTGGTGTGCTGCTGGTCTATCAAAAACCCCACGGTATGACTCTGTTCTGACCCTGATTCACTTTCCCTAACCTTCAGAAATCATTTCCAGAGCAGCAACACTGTATGCTGAGGAGCAGCAAGAGCATACAGTGTTGTTGAGCATACAGTGTTCCAAGAGGTCTGAAGTATAGAGCCAATATATATCACTTTTCAAGTATTTCACTGAATCTTTCTTCTTCGCTACTTCTTCTGACCCTAACCCAACCCCAACAGTCAGTGATTCACCTAAATTGGCACAGGTGCAGGAGTTGGTGGTAGGAGTCACAATTAATGAAATGGAGATGGTCTGAGTGCAGTGAATGCTGCTGCTCACTCACTCATTCACTCACTCACTCATAAAGACTCCAGTATCTGGAAGGTCCAGTCACTGGTGAGTTGGTACTCCAAGACTGTATAATTGCACCATGAAGACAGGTCAGTGACAGACACAAGTCAAGGGATAAATACAAGAACACTGAATAATGTTTGAACTTAATTTTTGCACACT
This sequence comes from Acanthochromis polyacanthus, assembly GCF_021347895.1. Taxonomy (NCBI): domain Eukaryota; kingdom Metazoa; phylum Chordata; class Actinopteri; family Pomacentridae; genus Acanthochromis; species Acanthochromis polyacanthus. The sequence goes on along the minus strand of NC_067121.1, from coordinate 41,389,286 downwards.
TTGGTTAGACCTGTTTGGAATCAGGTGAGTCACTTCAAAAAGGGTCAATACTGATGCAGTCTCTTATATTTTTCTTTAATTGACATGACTTTGCAGAAAAGTTTGTCACTTTGAAAGAATAAACTTAAATTGACCCTTATTCAGTGCTGAAAAACAATAAAAGGGGAATACTTCCAATGTACTATAGGTAATACTAACCCTGTCACTGTAGATGGTGTGTGATTTCCAGCTGTTATACGTTTCCTCCTGCAGTGGCCCGAACGTTTCATCCGCTGTGACAGCGCCGTGACCTGTCTGGATTTCTCAGTCAACAGCCCGGGTCAGCTGGCGGTGGGGATGCATGACGGCACCATCGCCATCTACAACGTCCACAGTCGAGACAAGTCGAGAGTCATCAGCAGCCAGTGAGGACTGTGTGAAAGTCATCAAACGCGGCAAATAAACTTAGTGCCACTCATACTGTGGCCACTCATGCTGTGGCACTAAGTTTATTTGCCCTAACCCCCTGCATCTCTCTGTGCAGCGAATGTCCCAAAAAACACTTGGGTCCGGTGTGCCAGCTCAGATGGACCCTGCAGGAGCTGAGCTTATCAGGGGAGGACAAGGCTGAAGCTCTCTTCTCTGTAGGTGCAGATGGAAGAATCTGCAAGTGGTTTGTCTCCAGCAGTGGCCTCGACTGCACAGGTACTGAATTCAGCATCACACTGTGGTTGTAGGCGTGTCAGTTTAACGACACACACACACACACACACACACACACACACACACACACACACACACACACACACACACACACACACACACACAATACCAGTGTCAGTCACACAATACCAGACCAATAAAGTCGGGACACACCTTCTCATTCAGGAAGAGTTTCTGAAGCCAACTTTTTTTATATTTTCTACATTTTAGATTAATACTGAAGATTAACACTGGTTAGTCTTAACCCTAACCCAATTACATAACCAGTAATTGGGTTATATACCCCACAAAGCAGGTTAGGGTTGATATAGGCTTGATATAGGGACCCTTGAATCCATTGAATGAGAATCAGTTAATCCAGGTCCGTGCATTGAACGTATCGATCCAGCGTATCAATCAGTTCTCTCCATCTAATACGACCTTTTTCTGTCTGAATTGTGGCTGTTGATGGTTCCGTGTGTCTCCGTGATGTCAGTCCGTCTATCGTTATTAAATAGGGTGTCTTTCCTCAGGATGTGCCCAAAAAAATGTTGCTTGCTGTTTCCTAATATTGTTCATTTTTAGAACGTCTTCAGTGGTTATTCTGTCCGTATCAAATAAACGTAGCGTCTGTAAAACCACATCTCTGCTGCAGTGATTCTGTTTGACGTTTTATTATTTATGATCCCAGATTCACATCCGTACATCGGAGTAGCAAATATATTTATATCCAGCTGAGAGTCCTCACACGGATGCTTATTGCTATTATTTGTCAGTATATTTTTCATTTTCGTAAACGCTGTTCTTGTCGTCGCTACTCCACGTCTGATGTCTGTTTCACTACTCCCATCTGATGTCTTCAGAAAATCTTTGGACTGCTCTGTATGGGCATTTTCCTCACACACAGGCCATCCAAAAGTCTAGGATTATTTAGTCTCAAATCATCAGGGGGCCTTCTGATCAGTCATCTCTGATTTGCCGTAAACTTTTTTTATCATAAAGTCTGCATATTCAGCATGGTACCTGTGAAATTTCAGAGTGATATGTGAAATATTTTCAAAGAAAACATATTTTTCAAATTGTCCATATGAAATTGTCCATATAAACATATGCTCATGTTTCAAAAAGGATTTTCTTACTTATATTTAGAAAACCATTTAAAAACTCCAGAAGTCTGTTCTACTTGGATTCAGCCGTCTACCGGCATTGCTGTTTTTGTGGAACAGCTTGTCATGCCTACTCAATCAGCTCAATAGAAGTTCAACAAAATTAACTTCATTTTAAGAAGTAATGTTAAAATAAAATGACCACACGTGTTTCAGAAAACGTCACTGGTTGAATTGTGCTTTATCGGTTTTTCTTCATGCATTCAAAAGCAAGAATTTTTTATGATGACTTAAACTTAGGGTTAACTCTAACTAATTGGAGTTAACCCTGAGTCTGACTGACCCTAAGTCTGATTGTCCAGTCTAGTTTTGCAGATTCTGAATCAATGATATACTCTGAGTGTCAATTGCAGTGACAATTGCATTATTTTATCTTTTATAGTTCCTGAAACGTTGCTGTTCAAACATAGCTTCAATGTGTGACCGAGGTTTGTCGACAGGCAGTTTTTCCAAAATACAGGATGTAAAACGCTTATGTCAAGATCAAAATTCACAAATATTTTTTATTTATATATTTTTTTATGCTAATAAATGATCACACAATTCAGAAAGGTTGGAGTTTCTGCTCCAACCTTTCTGAATTGTGTGATCATTTATAGCATGGTTCTAACCTTAACCCATTTGGATGGCATCTTTTGCTGTAGACCTGATGATGCTGAAGAAGGTTACAACAATGAAGAGGCCTGGAGGGAACAAGACCAATCAGACCAAAGAGAACATTCTGTCTGTACTGACTCCTGGTCTGTGTTTTGACTTCCATCCAGCAGTAAGTTGTTTTTAGCAGTTTGTTCCATCATTATTAGTTCCCACTGAGCACACAGACCATATTCTATGAAAATTGAAATCCCTGTCTTTGTCACCGTCGTATTGCTTCCCTCTGCAGGACCCCGGTATCTGCCTGGCCGGTACATGGGAGGGTCTCATCCACAAGTGTTCCTGTTCCAACACTCAGGAGTTTCTAGAGACTTACCAGAAACACTTTGTAGGTTTTTCACCATTTAAGCCACCGGCTCCTTCTGGTAAAGCCTGATAAATGCTCCGATCGAAGCTCCAAGTGTGAGCTTGTAAAATCTATTATTGCATGTCCTACTGACCCTTTCAGCTGTTTCCCGATGGTCTCGCATGTGTAACTGGAGTTTTTGAGGGTTTAGGTCTGCCATGTTTTTCTTGCCAGCACTCAATAACACACGAGCCATGTACTTTTACTTCATTTAGTAAGGGTGCCCAAGTCATTAATGTGTAATCATCATTGTGATGAGCAGTCTGGCTGTATGTCTGTGTAAGGTTTTTAGAATATGGTTTTTAAGCATCCGGAAGAACATGCCACGGTTTTTCTGTGGATTCAGTCTGTCTCAATGTTTCTGCCTCTTCGCGGTTATCTCACACTGATTCCATAATACTGCCATCAGGGCTCTGGTTCTCTGTTTTTGGACTGAATAATGTAATGTATAATGTAACTGTAATAGTTTTTGACTCGGTTTTGTAATGGCTTTAGTTTGGACTGCTGGTTGTGGACTTGTGTTAAATGTGGTTTTGTAATGTTTTGGGCTTGATTTTGGACCGTTTTTGAACTTAGTTTTGTAATGATTTGGACTGGGTTTCGGAGTGATTTTGAATCTTTTTTCAGTGGCACCTGCAGAAATTTTTCATAGGGGTGGCCAGGTGGGGCAACTTAAAATCTTGGGGTGGCACACCAAAACTAAAAAGTCATAATTTCAGGAATTTTATTTTACTAGTACTATTACTGCTGTCTTTTTTATCACACTGTAGGATGTAGGCGAGCAGAAAACTATCAGAAAGACTTGAGGAAGCGCCAATCGATCAACTTGTTGTCTTTATTATGTTATATTTAATGTTACTAATGACCTAATGTGCATAGACTAATAACAGTACAGTTAACATTTTGAGTTAAAATCCTCCCTTCCTTCCTCCTCCATCTCCTCATCACTGTGCCTCTGCTGCTCGACCGTCGGCTCTCTCTCTCTTCCTGTACTAATTTTCTTCTTGAAGTTAGAAGATGTTTCTGTTGACTTTCTCTTCATGGTTTGTAAATTGAAACTAGAAAAGCACTCACAGCGCAGTACTCCACCAAGGCTGCTGAGTTGATGTATTATTTCCAACGGATGAAATCTTTTTAATACAAAATGACCTTGTGCTGAGCACAGGCATGTGTTTTGCATGTGCATGTTATGTATGGACACACTTATGAAGGTGTGTTTATCAGTTCATCATTTTTGGCAAGCCTTTGTTTTGCTAGTGTTAACAGTTCCCTCCATGCTTTTATTTTGAAGACGTATTTTTAATGTTGCAGGCTTTTATTTTGTCACCATTCCAGCAGCACAGGAAGTGCTGTCTACTTGACATGTCGAAGACGCTGCTGAAAAGTCCGAAAATTCACGTAAAGATGACAGAAAACGGTTCCACTCTGTTGCTGTCTAGTAAAGGATGTGTTTAAACTTATAAGTACCTAGCGGGGACAAGAAATGAGGGAAGGACAGAAAGGTGAATCTGTGTTCACATAAGGCTGATGGGTGAACTGAACTGTCTGGCTGCCGTTTGCGACATCGCCTCGGCAGGAATTGATGGGACTCAGAAACACCCCACAGTTTAATCATTTGTTCCTTGTATGATTTCCAACTGATAAATCATGGTCAATTTGTAGTAGGATCGCAATCATGTGATCTTCGGCGGGAGGCAGACACAGTGTTGACGTCATGTTATAGACGCTGTGCAGGCTGCTGTATCTGGCAATGGGAAATATTTAACAAAGCCGTGGATCCACATTATAAGCTGCATCAATGCCAAAATTAAATCACTTGGTCCTTGTGTCATTTCTGACCTTCCTGGAAAATTTCATCCAAATCTGTTGCTCCGTTTTTATCCCCCGCCGGCCGTAGGCACAGAGGGGGATATTGGCGTGGGCACGTCCGTCCGTCCGTCCGTACGTACGTACGTCCACATTTCGTTTCCAGAGCATATTTCAGAAACTACTTGAGGGATTTCATCCATATTGCATCCAGACCATCTGTATATAGTATAGATGTGCCTTTTGAGGTGCATGACCTTGACCTGATTTTCAAGGTCATTGCGAAGCACTTCAAATATTTTTTGATTCTGTTTCTGGAGCATATGTCAGAAACTACCTGAAGGATTTCATGCATATTGCACCCACACCACCTGTGCATAATGTAGATCTGCCTTTTTGGGTGTATGACCTTGACCTGATTTTCAAGGTCATGGTGAGGCACTTCAAATATTTTTTGGTTTCTGGAGCATATCTGACAAACCAGTTGAAGGTTTTCCTTCATATTGCACACACTAAGCCTGTTAGTAATGTAGATGTGCTTTTTCGGGTGCATGACCTTTACCTTATTTTCAAGGTCATTGTGAGGCACTTCAAATATTTTTTGATTCTGTTTCTGGAGCATATGTCAGAAACTACCTGAAGGATTTCATGCATATTGCACCAACGCCACCTGTGCATAATGTAGATCTGCCTTTTTGGGTGTATGACCTTGACCTGATTGTTTTTATTGTAGTGAAGATGTATCATTTTGTAGGTGTATCGTCCAGTATATATTATTATTTCTTGTACTTAGAGGCACTATATATAAGGCGGGGGGTGTTTTAAGCGGAGTGTGTTTATTGAGTAATGTTGCACACGGACAGACAGATTCACAGACTAATGTATCATCACATAATAATAATAGCAGCAGCTAACGTTAGCTAACTATGCCTATGTACTGTAAGGTAACTCAGATAAGTTAAAAAGCACAGCAGTGCTGCTCTAACAGGTTGCTGTAGCAGCACCTTTTGGCACTTAAAAAGCACATATCTTGACGAATATTACTTCTCCCCCATATTTTTACAAAAGTACTTATGACTTACTCATAGTCCTCTGTTCAGATTGGTGCTGCTGAGCCATGCGGATCAATGGCGATGCTGTCAGAGTTTGCAACCTACTCAGAACCAATGGAATGAATGAGTGTCCTTGCCCTGGTGTGAGCTTAACTGGTAATCCATATTTGTGACTGGCCAGTGGGGTGGCCAGCAGATTTGTAGGGGTGGGCGCGGCCACCCCAGGCCACCGCCTGCTTTTTGTGGACTCATTTTGAACTTGGTTTTGTATTGTTTTGGACTGGTTTTGAACTTCAATTTATTTTTTTAATGACTTTACGTAGTTGTGGACTGATTTTGGACTAGTTTGAACTTGATTCTGTAGTGGCTTTAGACATAGATTTGGACAGATTTTGGACCTGTGCTGTAAACTCGGTTTTGGACGTGGTCGTGGACTCGTCTTGAACTTGGAATAGTTCAAGACGAGTTAGTTGGAATAACTCAATCTTTACATTGTTCTGCTGAGGGTCTGAGTGTTTCTGAGAAAACATTTTCTCTTTATTGGATGCTTGTAAAGAAACACAAACCAATGTTCACAATGTATATTGAATTTCTTGCTTGATGCTGAAACTGAATTCTTTGGCTAATTAGTTGAACTGATCTGTGTTCTGCTGCAATGTGTTGACTAATGAGACAGAGATCAGCTCAGTAATGTCGACATGTTGCTTCTTCTCAGAGTCCTGTGAACTGCATCACATGGAGTCCTCTCAGTCCTGATGTGTTCCTGAGCTGCTCCTCTGACTGGACCATCCAGCTGTGGAAGCAGAACCATCAGAAGCCCGTGTTGGGCTTCACCTCCACCCAGGGGGCTGTTTACGATGTCAGATGGTCCCCAAAGTGGGCCACGGTTTTTGGAGCTGTTAATGAACAACAGCTGGAGATCTGGGACCTCAAGACGAGCATGTAAGTCGGGCTGAGAGGGAGAATCTGTTTTGTTCTCTGTTTCCTCGCGCTCAGTTTCAGCAGTGCAGCAGAAACTGAGTGCTTTCTTGCGAAATTCTCCAATTTCACAAGTCATACACAAAATCTAGAACACAAAATACCCTCCACCCCCGTACATATACAAACTGAAAGAGTACCTGACTCAAAATGAGTAGGTAATATTCAAAGTAATGGAAAAATAAAGTATAAATAGAACAGAAAATGAGAGGCAGTGTAAGTAATCCTGGCTTGTACAGGCGACTGGAGGTTAGAAGGGTTGGGTTAGTAAGGTAAGTGACACCTGCTGGCAGAGTCTCAGTGTAGGGCAAGTAGGGCTGCCAGATCTTCAGAAAGGTGTAGTACGTATACTACAGTCATGTATTCCAGAGGGATACAGCTGTTTATTTCCATTGACCATCTAGCTGTGGGGAGATGGGAGTCCAGCTTCCATGTCATACACTTCCTGGCTAACTAGGAACCTAACCATAACCCTGGCTAGCTCTCAAAGTTCTCTCTCTTCTTAAAATGCACTTTAATGGTTGTAAAGTTGCCTAGTAGGCAAATTTGTGGATCCAATGGGAAGGCAAATCCTGCGAGTTTTGTCAAGAATATCACTAAATTGGCAGCAAAAAAGTACAAAGTTTCGTACATGACCAGGTACAATGCAAAAACGAGCCCTCCTCTGTACCACATCTAAAACGTGTCTGCTGTCTGGTAGAGGATGTGTTTATTTCAGCCTAAGCTAACCTTAGCCTGACTGTGTAGGTGGTAGGTTTTGTTTTTGGTTGGTGAATAAAGTTATAATGGACCAGTCAGTTTGTCTCTCTGATGTGTCCTGTCCACCTCTGTCCTTCAGTCTGGACCCGGTCATTGTTCAACCTGCTACCCCTGGAGTGACAATGATGTCCCTGCTGTTTGTCCAGCAGACGGATTGTGTTGTGGTCGGAGACACCGGCGGACAAGTGACCGTCTACCAGCTCAAGAACCTCAGTGTGGGAGAAAGCAGCAGCCAGGTGAGACGTGACAGTTGATAGGTTAGGCAAATGCTAATGAAATGTGTCCATACAGAAAGCTGTATTGTGTATCCCTCACTTCAGTGAGAGGGATATCGATAGATTGGATTCTTGAATGTTGAGGTAGGAGAGGTCACTATGAAGAGGGGGTTGATTGATTAGGCTCTCTGTCTGGTCAGTGGGGCTCTGTTAACTCTGTTAACCTCTGCTAACCATATGTTGAGTTTTCACAAACAACCACAAACCTACACAAGTGAGCTCAGCCAATAGGAACCCCTGTGCGAGGTTCCTATTGGCTGAGAATTCTCCATCAGGCTGTCCACGGTGCCTTTTCAGATGCTGTCTTCTTTGCAATAAAACTATTGAAGTTTTTCTATTATTCTAAAACTATACAAGATGGTGTCAGTGGACGTGTCTTCTTCACCTATGGCACATCATGGATGTCTGAGAAACTACAGATCATTAATATCATGCTGGTGTTTGTGTTAATGTCTATTAGAAGACACACAAATACAGCGTCTCAAAATATCTCCTGGGTGTTTCCTTTCAGGTGGATGTTCTGGAAGACCTCCTACGTTCTGCAGCTTCCAGATAACCTCAAGAAACAGACGGATGTATCCGCAATCCAGTAGGGTCTCCACCTTCAGTAGACTTTAAATTTTACACATATGCTTTAAACTAAAGCATGGCCTTTTGCTGCTTCAGACAATTATAGTTGAGTTTAACAGTGAAATATCAGCTTCTGGATCTGCATGTTGTTTCCATTGGAAGAAATCAATGCCGGGAGTATTAAAGGAGAGATTTATGTATGGATAATAAAGTGTAAATTTAACCACAATCTCAAAATTCCTTAGCCTTTTATTCGTCATTTCAAAAACAATCTCTGTGGCAACAACCATCTTAGCAAACTGACTGTCACCAGTCAATGTCACATCACTTTCACCAGCGATGAACACCTATAAACAACGTTCATAGAGTTTAGTGTAACAATAACAGCACAATTTCAAATCTCAGCATCATTTGCATGGCATGATTAGCATGTATGTCACAAGAAACAAAAACAATAAAGCAGATACCATATACGTGTTCCCAGAACAGAGAAGAACACAGCTAAACACAAACAGAAGAAACTCCCTTTATGAATGACTTTAATCAAACAACTTGTTGGATGCCAAAATGATTGCTGGCAAACAAAAATGTCCCCAAAATGTTTAATTAGAAATATTGTGATATAAAGTGTCTGTGCCTTGTTTAATGAGTTTAGTTACAGTCATGTATTGATTGTTAAAAGACAACCGTTCTTTCTTTGTTACGGTTGTTTTCAAAATGAACATATACTATAGTTATACTGAGTTACATTACCTCCCCTAAAACATTAGTATGCTAATGTTCTAATAATAAAGTGTATTTGCTGTTAGGAGTCACATGGCTCCATATGAAGTCCATATACTTTATGTTGATATATTCAAACCTATAATGAAAAGGACTGAATTACAGTACACACCACTGCAGCACATCCCAGTCAGACTGAGCTCAGTTACTGAGACTGAGATGTGGGGTCAAGTCAGTACATTAAAAAAGTCAACCTCTCAAACACCATGTTGAGTGTGTAAGGAGTCATTGTCCTGATGACACGCGGTAACTACCATTGCACAATACAGTCACCCTGCTGCCATCACTTCTCCAGGTAAACGATGTGCAGTGTGCAAGTCCTTGGAACAAGTTACTAAGTGACCCTTTGCCATGTGTCAGAGTACAGTCCCAACACTTTTTTTTAAAAATTTTATATCCCTTATTAATATCCCCCCAGATGGGCATATCCCCTCACCTGGGGGTCAGAGTGCAGGGTCAGCCATGGTACAGTGCCCCAGGAGCAATTAGGGGTTAGGTGTCTTGCTCAGGGACACCTCGACATGAGCACGACGGGCCGGGGGATCGAACCGCAGCCCTCCGGTTGCAAGACGGCCACTCTACCCACTGAGCTATGCCGCCCCCTGTATTTTCAAAGTTTTCACTCGTGGACAGTGGTTAGAATGGGCAGTCTGAATGGTCCAGTCAGAACTCTGTGGCAGGTTACAACAGTAGCTCTTTTGTGGATCTAAACCAGACTTTATAACCATGGTGGCATGCACCAAGGCCACATGCACCATTGAAGGGGATTGTGTGTCCCTGTGATAGGAGCCATGTTGTAGGCTCTGGTAAGTTCTCCTAAAGCAAATCGGCCCTCAGGGAGGGGCCAGACAAAGACTGATTCAAAGAACCCCTATGAGACGGAGCTCCAACACCTGAAATAGGGAGGTCAGGGCCTCCTCCTGGAGCTTGCAAGCATCTGGTGGGAAAGTCTTACAGCCTAAAATGCAACTCGGAGCCACACCTGATTCCAGTGGGTGGTCAGCTCACACCCACTGGGATCAGGCGTGATGCAAGCTGGGTGGCGTTAGCATTAGTCATTGGCAGGCTCCCGGGCACCGACTTTATTTGCATGGAACGTAACCTTGGCCTTTATAACAATATTCAACAACACTTACAGAAACGATTGCAGAAAGTTGGTATAAGCACACTGAGAAAGTATTAGGGTGGCGTGTTCTGTGAGCTTGATCCTGCAGTACACTTGTACCTGTATAATCTGCCTGTCATTTACTGGAGACGTGCAGATGAATTACGGTTTGTCATATTGTTGGTTGAGGTCACTGATCACTGATCACACTGCTCATTATGTGATCAGTGACCAGTGATCCCTTTAAGTGTTTCCAAAACTTTGAATTGACTCGACAAAACTGCTGTTTCTGTTAAACTTTGATAAATACTTCAAAGGTTTACCAGGGTTGGTCAAATATTTAAGGCCTGGTCAGTCTCAGAGCAAATCCACGTTTTGACCTCATCGTTGTCTGAGTCGACTTCATGCAAAAGCTGGAGTTCAGTGAATGCTGAAGAGACTGAGGCTGAAGGGGCTGCAGGAAGAGGCATAAAGTCAGAAATGAGTAAAAGAGAGAGAACAGGGTTGCACTCTGCTGACCAACATGTACAAAAACATGGACACCCACCTCTTAATCTGTGTGGCCGAGGAGGACGAGCTTCGTACCAGCTTTTTAGAAGATGAAGATGAGGAGAGGGACAGGGGGACTTTAGAGGACTTGGGCGGAGGAAGGATGGAGCAGTGTGAGGCCTTGGACAAGTTTAGCCTGAATGAGGAAAGTAACCAACAGATGATAGCATCAGTATTTCTGATACGAGTTGCTTTTCAAGAATTGCTGAGTGTCATAGTAATGAACTGTATACACTTGATATAACATCATTAAGCTCTAAGCTCTAAGCATTAGTCCTTAGCCCAGTTTTAAGAGCTTTGGGGCCAATCATGAGACTTCTGAAGTCAGAATCAAATTCTGTTCAAACCTACACTTGATTTTTTTTGTTTGGATCTGATCAGATGCAAAGTATGATCATTGTCTTGCTTTATCCCATAGCAATTGTTTAACACAATTACTGGTCTGAGGTCAGTAATTTACTGCTGACCAACACATACAATCTCCCCCTGTAGCTGCTACAGTATTAAACAGTAAGAGGCTCCACCTGATGGCACAGCAACGTACCGCAGTTAATCTACAATACCTGAATGTGTCTTATCTAGGAAAATAGTACCTGATATTGGAACACACTAAACTACTGTGATCAAGAGGGAAAAAAAAAACTTGATCAAGACATTTCAAATACAGATGAAAGACAGTGGATTTTTCAACATTGAAAGCATTTCTCACCCCCCCACCACCACGATCTAACATTTATACCTGGAGGAGGATGAGACTGATCTTGGTGGCCGGTTTCCCTTCATCGCTCTCAGTTTGTCTCCCTGAGTTAGACTGGTTTCCTTGCAGTTGTTCTACACAAACACACAAAGAGACAGCGTGTTATCAGAATACAAGGACATTTTAGAGAGTATGAATATGAATTGCTATTGTCTGTTTAAACTCTACAATCCTAAATATTGTTACAGGCAATTATGGTCATAAGAACGGCAGAGTCCCACCCCTCACCTCATCCAGGCTGTATGACTTGTGGAGGGTGGTGTTGATGGACAGGTCGTCCATGCTGGACAGCAGGCAGGACATCGACTCCTGTTTGCCTCCGTCCACAGAGTCGGAGTCGTGAAGCTGTTGTTGTTGTTGATGCTGCTGCTGCTGAAGCTGCTGCCGCCGACTGAGTCTCTGCTGGACCAGCTTCTGTTTGGAGCGATGGACGTCTCCCTGCACCCACAAACTATGCTGTTTCCTGCACAAACACAAAGACAAGTACTCACAGTGACAAAGTTTAGCAGATATAATGCTCACTATGTTTGCCTGTGTAGCATGTTTGCATAACAATAGTCTAAAGAGCAGAAGAACCAACCCTAACCCTACAGCTGAGGCCAATGCGAATGAAATCAGATTGGCGTGTATTTGTTCGTAAAGCAAATTATTAGACACACTGCAAGATCACATGGAATAAAAAGTCGTCTTCTTTCCCTGTAACAATAACCCTGTAATTGCCTGTAACAATATTTTGGCACTAAAAAACAAACAGTTATACATTGATTGTTAAAGACGAATGCTGGAGTTGTCCCATATTTCAGTTGTCTATAAATCCCAAAAAGACGGCAAAAGCTGACATTTGTCCTCAGATTTTAGCTTCAAGCTCAAAAATACTTTAAAAAGTCAGGTATTTTTTAAACTTTGGTTCAGTGTATTTCACAACAAACGTTCCTCAAACATGAGGATTAGTGCATCGTTGCGGTGATTAATCCTCCAGTGAGAGTGTGCTGTCTGCACTCTCTCCTGCTGCACACACTCTCTGTAGTGTGTGTGTTCACGGTGATTAAGAAACATGTCAGTCGGTGGATCACTGGTGTACTTTAAATACCTTGTAGTACAGAGGAATGAAGCACAGGAGAATCAGTCATGTATGTGAACTAACGTAAAGCTTTAGACTAGCAACGATTTTTAAAAAAATCAACAACAACAGCAGCTCATGTTTGTGAACAAGATTCAATCTCTGAGAAGCAATAACAGCACGTCATTGCCATCCTCAGAGCCGTGCTGCTGACTGCATTAAATGTCTTGAAAAAGTTTTCATACTTAGCTGGATTAGGCATAGACTGTGTACAAAAGATGCATATAATGACTCGTACGTTTGTGGAGTCCCATTTTGAAGCTTCAAGTTTGGATTTTTTAAAACACTACACATGCTCTGTTTTATCATCCAGTTTCTACTAAATGAGATAATAATTTTACTAAATGGACATCATGCTGTATTATTCAACCCTTGAAAGTAGTTACTGAGTCCATAAACTCCTCAGAGTAATATTTACTGAGGTAATAAATCCATTGTGAATTCTGGTTATTTTAGGTTAGAATTAGATTAGATTAGATTAGATTAGATTAGATTAGATTAGATTACAATTAGATTTCTTTGCAGCCAGAGAAGTCGCCTCCTGCTGGATGTAACTTTTAGGCACCCCGAGACAACGCCCAACTTTTATATACAGTCTTTAGGTGAAAATGACTCGTTCAGAACCTCCTAAAAACATCTTAGTCATTTCACTGAGAGAAGAACAAGAAAGTGGGCTGTTTTTCAAACTCACTCTTCTAAGAAGTTCTGCTGGGGACCGATGACAGATCCAGGTCGGCAGATTCTGATCCAAGCTATGGCCTCTGCTGCAGTGAAGCGAAAGTGTTTCATCAGGTAGCAGCCAATCAGAGTGCCTGTACGACCCAGGCCAGCTAGAAACAGAGAGAGAAAGTCAGGACCCACATTTACGACAAGAAGAAGCATGTTTTTTGGTCTGCATCATCATCATCATCATGGCCATGCGTTGGGACATGGGTGTTGTACAGTCTTTGTGTCTGGATGGCGTGTGGAGTGGACCGATTGGACACTCCCTATGAGTATCAGGTGAGACTGAGCTCCAGATCTCACCTGACACTCATAAGGAGGGATTAGCCTGGAGCTCTAGACCTCCTCCCAGCCCTGGTTCTTCACACCACCTGACCCACTGGATTGGTTCCGCCACCACAACTCCTCCTCTTAGAAGACCCCATCAATCACCACACATGAGTACAGCTACAACCAAAACCCTCGGTCTTGGCGGCTGGTTTGATGTAATCCTTTCGCCTCGGTGCCTCTTTGTGATTTGTGTGTACAGGGTGTCCTTGACTTACGTCGGAGTTCCGTTCCTGTGATGAAAGTCAATTTACACCGAAAGTCGGAACTCTGGTGAAAATGTAAACAAAGCCATTCTGTGCATCGTGATATCGATCGATTTTCTTATTTCAATCCAATCTCTATCAGACCATTTCCCTGGACCTTCGCAGGGAAACGAAGGTCCAGCAGTGTTTGACGATCATACATGAGCAGCGACTTCATTTGTTGAGTGCCAAGGATTAATAATAATAAAATCATACGCAAAACTGGCAGTGAGAGACGGGCTGCCACACGCACTGGCGCCATCTTGTCTGAGCAACTACAGTAACGAAAACAATCATTAGCTCACATTGAAACTGTAGTATCTGATCTGACATTTATTACTTAAGTTAGCAGAATGGAATCTGTTTTGTCTGTTGTAGTATCTGACCAATAACTTGTGGGAAAACATACATTTCCTTTTTCCCTATGTAAGCAGGTGGTCTCTGACCTGAGATGTGTTTTTCTTTGGGAATGTTTACTTAAAGTGGCTTCTGTGCCTGGGAGATCGTAAAGTGATGTGGGGCCTGTCATTGAAGGGAAGCCATATGTTATGTTAGGTTTCCATACATGGACCGATATCAGTGAGTGCCTTCTGTTATCCTAGAAGAGAAACTCTGTGTTATGTTGATTTAGGGGTGCATCCTGTTTCTCACCAAAGTCGTCAGATGCTGAGATCATATCCTTCACCAAGAAAGGTATAAAATGACTACTAGCCCATCATTCTGGGAGATGTTCGTATTGGCTGTGAAACTCCACAGGCAAACCATGGGGCCTGTTCAGATGCTGTCTTTTTATAATAAAATTATATTAAAAGCAACAGTGTCACCGGATGTGTTATTCAGCCTTGGCACATCTAAGAGAAACCACGACAAAACACAACTCGGTAGGAAAATACCGGCGAAAGTGTAAACTGTGAGCCTGACTTACACTTGGAAGCCACAGTAAAGCACAATCCAATATGACGGCAAATGTAAAGGCCGTCCTGTAGTGCCGCGTGACGACATATTCATCCGCTCCATTCACCAACTAGTTCCACTGAACCAGAGGACTGGTCCGCAATTGGTTCTGATGTAATGGTGAAATGACCTAAGTCCTAAATAAATGACCTAAGTCGAGGACATCACAAACTAAAGACCTCCTGTATTCTGGTATGGTTTGTCGGTTCCGTAGCCACCGAGGGGTGATTACGGGCATTTAGAGCTTCTGTTGGCACCTGGTAATTCCTTGAGGAGCCTCCAGTCTTAGTGCAGACTGTGACACCTGTTAGCAGACCGCCAACTTCACGAGAAGCTATTTGCAACTTCAGTCTTTGTGTATTGTGTGTTTAGAGGCACGCACCAGTTTTGTTTAGTTAGTTCTGTGAGCCATTTGTATTATTCAGGAGTTTAGTTGCTTTAGTTGCTGTTGACCTTAATATTGGTTCTTTGATTTGACAACACCTACCAGTCTTGTTTTCTCTGTTTGATCACTGTTCTGTTTAAATTTGTTACTGAGCGCCAAATTGCTTTACCTGAACCAATAACATCTGTGGATTTCTGTTGCATCCAGCTGACCCTAGATGTTGGATCAAACCAATCAAGCCTCACCTTTACAGTGCACCGCCACAGCTCCTTCTGTACTCTCGCACACATGGAGGAAGCGCCTGACAATGAGGTCAGAGGGCGTCGTCCCGTCCAGGAAGAAGAGATCATGGTGATCGAATCCTGCATCTTCAAACCGTCTGCCTTCGTACAACTTCCGGTTCAGACGGACCACAGCTCTCACTTCGTTTTGACGGAAGTACGCAAAGTAGGCCTCAGGTGCATGCAGAGGATAACCTGCAGGCAGAATCAACCAGAGTGGGTTCTAAATAAGTTTAATTAATTCAATTGCATTTTATTTATATAGCGCCAATTGCAATTCAAATTGTCTCAGAACGCTTGACAGAACCGCTATGAACCTCCAGAGCAGCCCTAAGGCCACAGAGGCAAGAAAAACCTCCCTTTTAACGTTAAGAAACTAAGCATAGTGTCTTTTTTGTCAATAACCGATATGCCGATATCGTTCAACTCTCAATTTGCGATTCCGATAGCAGCCGATACCGATATCTGTGGACTGTTTAACTAATCTTAGGTAACATCACATATCTCCTGTGGTGGAATTAACACATCATGCCTCATTTTATTGTGATGCTCCGCTGGATGCAACAAGGCTTTCCGATGCATTATTTTATAGGTTTTCATGACAGGCAAAAAAAACAATGCTATTTACCGATTCTACATTTTTATGCCAATCAAAGTACATACTTCCTCCTTTTTTCTCATCCTGTGATTTAGATATTACAGATAATAGGGTTAGGCTAGGGGACATTTTAGTATGACTAAGTTGATGCTGAAGTTACGACACAGCACACTGATAATCCACTAGTTGTTTCTCAGGGTTAAGGTCAGATTATCATCTCTAGATGGTTGATTTTGAGAAACTTTTTTTTTTCAACTGGAGCCTTTACAAAACCCACCAAACATTTGGGAAAGGATTTTTAACTCGGTGGTTTTGGTTTGCAGTTTGACTCACCGTTCTCCACTTTACTGCGAGGGTGAGGGCTGCTGAAGGCCAGAATTTTCCCAGGAATTATCCAGTTCATGTCTCCATTTTCTACTCGCTATAAACACAGACAGAAAAGAAGCAGATGCAGTAATGTGTACCAAGTTTTTAGAAACATACAGAACTCAAAGATAGAATGTTAACCCAACAAAAGCAAGCAAATACTTTAGTCGTGACATTGTGATTATGTACTTCTTTTATGTTTTCTATGTTTATTTTTAGTCATGAATGGATGATACAGTACATTTTTTTATACTTCAGAAGCTTAAGGTGGTTGTTGCAATAATGTTTGGGATCACTGTGTTATTGAAGAACCCATAAACTGAATAATACAAGGCCCCTTAAGACTGGGAGTCATATTTTAGTCAGTGTTTTGGTAAAGACTTGCGCTCAACATTGTCCAAAACTGCCGTCTCTCTTTTAACTTTTGCAGCCCTACATGGAGATTCCCACTGCAAAGTTTCAAGGTTGCTGCTGTGCAGAATGTGCTGCCAACATCCATCATTCTGTTTTCATCTCAAACTTTTGTGTAGGTTGGCCTTCTTCTTGAATATCGTCTGCAGATGCTGATTTAATGCGATGCCCAGCAGTTTTCAAAGATAATCCTTGTGTCAAGTCAGAGGTGTTTGGTGTTGGTTCTTCAGTAAGCGGTTGTGTAAACAGCATGGCATAGATCTTCCTGTACCTGCTAACCTCTGCTGCAGCTTGTTTCAGCTCATCTTCAGTAGCTACTGATGCTTTTGTAACTTTTGTTCGGTCATTACCTGTTTTGTTCGGTCAGTTCGGTCATGTAGCATGAGACACAGACCAAAACTGACAAAATGTGAAGATAACAGGCTCTTTTATAATGCTTTTCATGTAGTTAACCTTTATTAGATCATGTGTAACATCACCTATTACATTAAAGTTGTAGTCTGAGGTCTGTCTTCTTAATATGGTCGAAATGATTGTTAAGTCTCCATCACATCCTCAGAGATGCTCCTGCACTGTTCCAAAATTAACCTATTCAACACGTCAGTGATCCTGCACAGATGTGTTCTCCGTTTTGTTGTGTAATGTCCAAAGTCTGCAGCGTGTTACCTCATAATGTTCATAATCCTCAGCGCTGAAACTTTCAAAGTCCAGGAAACCATGCTGTAATGCCTGCAGGAAAGAGGACAGAGGAGGACGGCTTTTTTAAATTAAAGTCACTGCAGCTGACTCCCTCCACCGTCTGTGTGCGCGCAGGTTAAAGGAAGCGCCTTCTTAATCTACTTAAGTAATCTTCTGTGGTTGGGTTTAGCCGTGCTTCGCTCTTTACCTTGCGTATCCCTTGTAAGCAGTCGAGAACGGTGAGGTTAAAGCAGCACTCCCCCACGGCAGCATCCCTGCAGAGCATAGATATGTATAATAACACAAATATGTTAGATTTAACATCAAAATCTTGGCAACAGACACGCTCCATATCATTAAAACATCAGTCATTACTGGAATATTCATCATTATTAATATTATCATTCATCATATTACAGATGTACCCAAAAAATATTACACTTCAATGCGCAGATCACGATCAAATATGACAACCTTTTCAGTTGTACTAATCCTGCTTTGTGTCTCGTGCATTTAACCTGCAGTTGTGTTGAGAAAAAAAACAACTAAATCCATCACTAAGATCTCATAAAGGTGGAAAGTTTCTCCAAACATGACACTCACTAGTGGCTGACTGACAAGAATGGCAGGTTATTTGTATAAACTTATAACATCATATCATAAAATGACAGTTTCCACAAGATCAGATATGCCTGTTTGTGCATTTGTACATTCAAGGTTCATACAAAGACCCTGTTGGTGATTTACACAGTAAATACAGTAAACTGGTGCCAAAGACAAAGTTGACCTTTTGGGAAATGTTTTTACTCACTTTCCTTCAGAGAGTTATGAGGAGACCATACAAGCCAGCAATAGGTTAGCCTAGCTTAGCTTAGCCTAGCTTAGCCTCAATGATTTTGGGCACCAAAATCTAAATGCTCATTAAACTAAGAAGTTATATCTAAAATAGTTTAATGTATGCAAAAATGAAAAAAAAAATCCACACAAATTCAATTCTGTATTACTTATATATAAGACATAAAGCAACAGCCATTGTTCTATTGTACTTTCAAGTAAAAAAAAAAAGAAGATTTGCATTACTCATGAATCTAACAAGTTTAAATGTTGAGGTTAAGATCCTACAGTGCTATTTAGGATGAGAAATTACCAGAGTAACTTCAATAATAAGAAATAAAACCCTATAAGATTAAAGTGCAACATTACCAAAGCTGAGACCTGACAGTATTATTAGATCTAAAGGTTTGACCCTACAAAAGTAAATATGAAACTAGATTGAAGACAGTCTTTGTTCTGTCACTGAACAGAGACAGACAGTCTTCGTGCTAAGCTAAGTTAGCTTAAAGTAGCCTTTAAGGTCCCATTTTGTGCCTACTTCCACATAGGAGTAGTACTGGTCTTATTTAACTGAATTACATCTGGCAAAAAGGTTGAAAAAATAAATACAACCATACACACTGATGGTCGTGCAGTGTTTGGTGGGAAGCATTTTATGTTTGCACTGCTGCAGCATTCTACATTTTATATTTTTTTTCCAGCTTGTGGTGATAAATTCTGCTAAAAGTGTGTTTCTTTCTTTGTGTTTGTACCTGAACGGTAGGTAGACTGCGTTGTTTCCTGAGATCAGAGTCCTGTAGGCTTCTTCTGGACTCCTTTTCAAATAAATTATCTAAAGCACAAAGGATAAACTGTATGAGCAACGATGGGCAGACAGACAGACGGACAGACAGACAGATGGATGAAGTGACGGAGGAATGAAAAGATATTTACAGCATAGGCACCGATGAGAACGGCAGCGTTGGCTCTCTTCTTCTGGTCATAGCTGGTGTAGTGGACCAGCTTTTTTCTAGACATGGTGAAGGACTAGAGACAAGAAAAGGTAAGATCCACGATCAGTATTTATTGTAGACACTCACATCACAGAGCTTTATGTCAGCCTAAGAAAGACTGTTTAGTTTTGCTGTCAGAGTGTTACCTTGAGCTTCTTGTTGAGTTTGCAGCAGTATCTGTACAGCATGGCCAGGTTGAGGGGCCCAAAGTCGGCATAGAAACTGTAAAACACAGTAAAACACATCATAAACAAGACGGTCTTGGACAAATGATCAGACCACTCTTGTTTTCTTTAATTTCTTCTTCATTTCAGTGCCTGGTACCACTAAAGGTATATTGCCTTAAGAAAACAATGAACAGGACTTTAGATGCAGCTGATTCCATCATACTTTATGCTCTATCTGACCTGCTTCAGCTTCACTGTATTCCAGAGTATATAAGAGGACATGTCAAAGATCTAGAGGGGTTTCCTGCTGACATTCAAGCTGTAGAACAACTCAGAAGCTGTCAGCTCCCACATAACGCTTAAAACTAAAGAATTATGTGAAGCCACAAAGACAGCCATCATGAGTGAGAGACAGGTAGAGAAAAAACTGAAGATCAAATCAAATCAAATCAAATCAACTTTATTTATATGGCATTTTTCATACAAAACAGTAACACAAAGTGCCTCACAGAGGATAAAAACAAGAATACCACAATATAAAACACTATGAAAAACCCGAAACCTCCCACCCCCCACAAATATACACACAGATACACAATCACATATACATTCACACACATACATAGACATACGAGCAGACATACAGACCCACACACACAAACATACCAACATACACACACCCACATACACCATCTGTTGGTAAGACATGGCTGGGCACCGAAATCCGAAGTGAGGAAGAAACCACCTTTGGGGGCCACACACACCGAGAGGAGTCATGGACCATGACTGCAGGGGAGCCGACACAAGGACCACCCCAGCCCAGGCAGACAGGAGGCTCCACACGAAGGTGTGAAGCTCTCCAACCACCCGGGCCAGGGCCATCCACGGGCCAGCACCCCCATCAGTTCTCAAGATCTCCAAGACAGCTGTTCATTACACCAATAAAAAACAAACCCAGCATGGTTCTACCAAACTGCTAGCTGGTCAGGAAACGTCTTTCTAATACCAGATGACTGTCACTCGTCCGTTCCTGTCAGGAATCGTCCTCGGACCTCCAGAACCTTAAAAATGAGTGGACACTGTGGAGAAATGGGACTTGTTGAGCAAGTACAGTTGTAAAGCGAATCGTTGAAGCTGGTCTTGTTATGGGCGTAGCCCCCTTCTGGCTATATGTTCCCCTGCCGGTGTGTCGATGGTCTGTGGGGCTCTCTGCAGCTGCTAATCAGTGGATTGGTTGCAGCTGCGGGAGCTCCACAACTGTAGCACAATTCCATCTGCTGCTATATAAACCGGCTTCACACGGCAGGGAACGATGCCTGACTGGCATTGTAGCTGATTTTCTGAGAATAAAACCTGTTGACTGTGACCTGCCTGCCGCCTGCTCTGTATGCACACACCTTGGGTTCAAAATCAACAAGGTTCGAAACCATCCCATACTGTGACAGGTCTGAAGTCTCACAGGCCAGGAAGAAGCCCTTCATCAAGGAAAGGCAGAGGAAAACCCGGTTACTCTTTGCTGGGATCACAAGGATTGTATTGTTAATGGGAGCCCTAATGGGAGCCACCAAATGTTATTGCGTACAGAGTTTAAAATGACACTTACAGCTAAGCCTAACCCTAACCCTGTGTACAGTTTGCACATGGAAAGCTGCAACAATGATACACGTGTGTGTGTGTGTGTGTGTGTGTGTGTGTGTGTGTGTGTGTGTGTGTGTGTGTGTGTGTGTGTGTGTGTGTGTGTGTGTGTGTGTGTGTGTGTGTGTGTGTGTGTGTGTGTGTGTGTGCGTGTGTGTGTCTAGTATAACAACATAAATATATTAGTATAATGGGGCAGAAGCTTCTCTGGGTGTCTCTGGAACAATCTGCTTTAAGTACAAAACTGCTTGAGTCATTGAACTCTGATGTTTCCTGGATCTTAAAAGCAACAGAACCTTCTTGTTCCATGTTACAGGTCAGTGGAGCGCCCTTCACTTCCTGGTGTGTTCTGATAATCTGATAAAATCATTAAGACGCCTCTGACACGTTGAGATGACGGTGCACTTAAACGTAGCCTGGATTTCTTTCTGTCTGAGCTCAAACTGTTCCACAAACCCTCCAGATGTACATGAAGGCCAGAATGTCTAGACAGAACATTTCCAGGTGAACGTGAAGCCTGATCTGGTGGGAAAATCTTCCTGATCTCATTTAACCAGCAGCTCAGTGGATGCCGGTCCTGCACAGTGTTGATCCAAGCTCAAAACTTTGAGTCTCATCCGTTTTGTAAGAGTTGAGAATTTGATTTAACGTCATGCAGAAAATAACTACCGTAATGTTTTTGTCTTTCAGTCATTATAACTGCATTTGTTACTGCAAAACACATTCATATCTATTCTCGCCTTCCATTTACTAACTAACAATTACTTATATTACAGATTTATGGATTTAACTTCAGGGTTTAACTGAAGGTCTGGTTTCAGACCAGGGTTTTGGTCTTCTTATGAACCATTTTGTAGGGTCTCCTAGACCAGAGACAAGCGGTGACTAGAAATCCACTGTCAGAGCTCTATTACACTCAGTGGAACTCTTGTACTTGCATACTTGTATTTTCAGTTCTAAAATCAGCTATTAAATTTAAGCAACTTATTTTCTGTGCTTCTATCTAATTGAACCACATACAGTACGTTCATGTTCATATATTCATACTATTCTTGTGGTTCTCCCACCAATATATCTCACCTCTTTGTTTGTTTCTTCAGCCACAGCTGAAGCCTGTTGGGCTTTTAAATACACTGAATCATCACAATAATCAGGAGCTTTTTTTTCTCAAATACAAACACATCATTGTTGTTCTAGTTGATGCTAATGACTAAAGTCAAACACAGCCTACGTCATTGGTCAGAGGTAAAGACGGTGCACTGAAGTCTGAATTGGTCTTCCTGTGTTTGTCCTAAATCCCTGATCATGACGAGGACACCGTCACTGATCTCATCTTGTCCTATATCTCACCGCGGGATCAGAACCACTGGTTATATAGACTTTACCTACAGACACGTGAAGCATTCAGCATCTAGTAGAGTTTGATTTCTCAGTCCAACAGAAATGTTCCTCTTAAAACACCTACATTACTGTACTAGTAAATAAGGAAGGAAGAAATGACGAAAGAATGTAGGAAATTGGCCTGTTTGGTGACCAGTGAAGAAGTTTATCAGTGACTGGGACAAATCTGTGAAGACGATCCTCCAAAACACCATTCAACTAGGTGGCGGCATAGCTCAGTAGGTAGAGTAACCGGAGGGTTGCCGGTTCAATCCTTGGCCCATCGTGCTCATGTCATAGAATTTAAAATCCTTCTTCTGACATATAAAGCTCTTAATAACCAATCTCCATCATATCTTAAAGATCTGATAGTACCTTATTATCCTAGTAGAACTCTTCGCTCTCAAGCTGCAGGCTTACTTGTTGTTCCTAGAATTTCTAAAAGTAGAATGGGAGGCAGAGCCTTCAGTTATCAGGCGCCTCTCCTGTGGAACCTGCTCCCAGTTTGGGTTCTGGAGGCAGACACCCTCTCTATTTTTAAGACCAGGCTTAAAACGTTCCTTTTTGACAAATCTTATAGTTGGGGCTGACTGGGTGACCCACAGGGGTTCGGCTTGTGTCTTCATTTGCACAGCTGACTCCTTCTTGGACGTCCCTTCGTTCTGCCTCTAGTCATGCTGCTATAGGCCTATAGGCTGCTGGGGGACTTTTCTTGACGCACTGAGCCCTTCTCTATCTACCTTTACATTTAATATGTATACCGTTATTGCAGTACATTCACTCCGTTTCCCCCTGTGTTATTTCTCCGAGTGTCCCTGGTCCCAGAGCTGGATGCTTCAGATCTGCGGTTGATGTTCCACCAGCTGGTCCAGTCTCCACCATGTCCACTGTGGGATGCTGCTGCTGACCTTCCTCCAGCCCTCTGCTTCCAGCTCCCTTTTTCCACCAGTCAACTCTGCATTGCCTTCACTATACTGTTATGCTAACTTACATACTGTTTGAATTTTACTGCTAGCTATATATGGAGTATGTTTAATGTCAGAGCCGTACATCATAAGAGTAAATTATGAGTCAGTTTTCAATGTTAGCTTATACTTTGTCTGTGTCACATATCCTGTCATGCATGTATCCAAATGTGTGTTGTGTTTTCCTTGCTTTCCCACCCCTCCCTCTTCTCCCATCCCTCCCCCTTGCCCTCTTCTGTCCTTCTCAACCCGCCCGGCCAGCAGGCAGATGGGTCCCCCCTATATAGAGCCGGGTTCTGCTCGAGGTTTCTTCCCTGTTAAAGGGTGTTTTTCCTTGCCACTGTCGCCTTTGGGCTTGCTCTGGGGGTCAGGCATTTGGGTTCTGTAAAGCGTCTTGAGACGAGTTGACTGTAATTGACGCTATATAAATAAAATTGAATTGAATTGAATTGAATTGAATGTCTAATTGCTCCTGATGGGGTTGTGGTTAGCGCCTTGCATGGCAGCTTCCGCCATCAGTGTGTGAATGTGTGTGTGAATGGGTGAATGTGATGTATCATGTAAAGTGCTTTGGGTACCTTGCAGGTATAGTAAAGCGCTGTATAAATACAGATCATTTACCATAACTATAAAATCTGATTATCCCTCCGTGGCAGAAATTCGTACCATCCTGGTAGAAGTTCGATCAATTCTTTTTGAGAAAGTCTTTGTTACTGACCAGGAGTCAGATCCATAGAGTGAGACGGATTCCACTGACGCCTTAAATGCTCTCATTTTGGTGAACTTTTAATCGGAGATATCCTTATTTTTTGACAGAGAGTGCAATCCTGTCTAAGCTTTGCACTCTCCGTCAACCTCTGGACACAAATTTTGGGCTTCATGTCAACAGAATGTCTGGACTCCAGAGGTTCCCATAGAAATGAATGGACTTCTGCTTGATTCACATACAGACACAGAGCGATGTGGAAATCAGCCTGCTATTAACAACACACAACCCAACACAACAGCAACACACAACCCAGCACAGCAGCAACACACAACCCAGCACAGCAGCAACACACAACCCAACACAGCAGCAACACACAACCCAACACAGCAGCAACACACAACCCAACACAGCAGCAAGACACAACCAAGCACAGCAGCAACACACAACCCAGCACAGCAGCAACACACAACCCAACACAGCAGCAACACACAACCCAGCACAGCAGCAACACACAACCCAACAGAGGCTGGAATCATTCAGTGAACAAACTGAGTCTGATACTTACCTCTCATATAAGAACTCCTCATCTGTGCTGAAATAATGTGTGCTGGCTGTGTTCTTGGGTTTGACTCGTACTGTGGCGAAGTACAGTCGGTCTGTGGTGTAAAACACATACACACGCAAACACACACACACACATGGTCAGGCAGACAACATTGAATTATTGAAAGTGTTCGTGTCCGGGACACAGAATAACACACTAAGACCACAGAATGGAAACGACTACAAAACCTTAGATGTTCATAAAGAAAAGGTACCACTTTATATGATGAGAGTAACGACCCGTGCTGTTTTATGAATACCTGGATTTGTCCTGATACACTGCATCACCAGTTTCATTTTGTGAAAAAAGCCTTTGTGGTTTGAGTTAAATTTGCTCTCTTTAACTCTGTAAAATACACCATCAGGTTTATTTTTTCATATTTATATATATAATTTTTGCTCTTTTTTGATCTTTTTTTTAACTTTGGTATATATATACCGGGCTTTGCAAAAGTTCTTGAGAAATGCAAGCAAAATGAACACAAAGATTTTTTGGTGCAATAAGATAATTTTTTATTTTCTAAATATTTCAATATATGTGTTAATGATAATATTAATCAGAAATGTGGCCATCCAAAAGTTTTATCTTATTGCCCCAAAAAATCTTTGTGTTCATTTTCGTGAATGTCTCAACAAGTGTAACAGAATTTTTGCAAAGCCCGGTATGTAGATATATATATATATATATATATATATATATATATATATATATATGTATATATATATATATATACATATATATATATATATATATACATATATATATATATATATATATATATATATGTATATATATATATATATACATGTATTTTATATTTGGGTCTTCCAGGGTTAATAAATTAGGTTGACACCATAGGGCTGCATTTCTAACAACAGACATAGATATATCCTCTAAATAATTAGTAATAATTTATAAAGTGTTACTTAATGTGGCAAGTGCGCTTCTTGATTTGTAATTAATTATTTCAATAAGTGAGTAAGCTGTGGGCCAGCAAACTACAACTTGAACCCACTTTTTTGCCTCTTTATGTGAATATTAAATCAATATTATACTGAGTCCAATGTTATTTTTTTTGCTGGCAGTGTGCTCTGAATGTACTGAACACTAAAGTCACACTAAATCTAAAAGTGTGTTTGTTCAGATTTAAATAATATATGACTCATAGATGGAGATTTATGTTACAAAAAAATAGTTTTCGGGGCAAATAGTCAGCCAAACTTTGTTTTAGAGAATAAACCAATCATCTATTTCACTATTATTGCTTTGAGAAACCAAAATGAGTTCTAAAAAGTTGCATTTTCCTCCTGAGTTGTCAACATTTTACTCCTGTCATGTCCCCATTTACATTTGTACTTATATAAATATTAATATATATACAAATGTGAATCTAAAAATCTTATGTATTCCAATAGAAGAGCTAATATATTTACACATGACAGTATCTTTGCCTTTCAGCGCTGGTGTAAAGTTTAAACGGTTTGTTTTCCTGGAATTCTTTAGTTCTTGAAGACATTTCACATCATATTTAAAAGTTTTCCTCAGTTCTAACTGTCTGCTGGGGAGTCACATGTATTTATAAATCCAAACACTCACATGGATCAGGGTGTGAATGGTTGTGAAACTACCTGGTTAGGGATGACTTAAGATGCTATAACTATGGTACTTAAAGTACGTAGGATTAACATGACCTGGATGACTGAGAATCTGCACAGAATGTTTAACAAATCATTACTGCTGTTGATTACAAAATACCAATAAAATCCATGTGTATCTCACCTTTAATGAATTCTGACGCACCGGACTGCTCATATTCTTCTGCCATTTGACTCACTAAGAAGAGATTCCTGTGGTAAAATCCGTCTCAGATTAAATTAGAATTTCAGTTCCAGTCTGATTCAAACAGAAAATGTTTTCTTTTTCTGGGTTATCTGCCATTTGGCGCACAAAGAGACATAAGTTTACTCTAAAACACCATGACAGCAGATCCAGCAGAGAGTCCTCAATGTTCTTGTTATTATGTCGTTGTTGTTTTAAAATAAGAAGACAAAAAGTCCAACTTCTCATAAGGTCCAGAAAAGTCTTCAGCTGGCGAAATGTTGCAGCTCCGGTTCCATGTTCCCAACTGCTGAGGTGATCCAGCTGAGTAAAAGTCTCAAAAGTCAAAAAAAAGCCAAATCAATCATCTCTGACCTCTCTGGGACTAAGAGGTAAACACTTTCCTGCCAATCATTCAGTCCCATCGAGTCCAAGTTAAAACGCTTCCCGGAATATTCCAGCAAAAGCAGCCGGAGACGCACCAAACCGTCCAGAGTCAGAGGGAGCGCTAATCTCCAAGCTGCTCTGCGCATGCTCAGTCAGGGCGCGCGCGCGCGCGCGCGCACACACACACACACACACGCACACACACACACACACACACACTGCTGAGCATGTTACCAAAGCTTCGTAGAGGTGGATTGACAGATGAAACAGTGCTTGTTGTATGTACTCCTGTAATCCTTCTTCCCAGTAATGTGCAT
This sequence comes from Acanthochromis polyacanthus, assembly GCF_021347895.1. Lineage (NCBI taxonomy): Eukaryota > Metazoa > Chordata > Actinopteri > Pomacentridae > Acanthochromis > Acanthochromis polyacanthus. Next base: position 41,361,909 of record NC_067121.1, on the reverse strand, counting down.
TTATATAATAGCTGCTTTTAATGCTGATAAAAACTATCTTTTATGCCAATTTATATGATTGGAGCCCAGTGTTACAACATCACAAAGAGGCACTCAGATATTTTATTGCATTTATTTGAATCTCCGTGATTTTAGTGCCATCAGTGGATGTTACAGTAACTTGTAGCGGTGAAGTAACTGGTCGTCTGGCCTCGTCAACGTGCCGCAGTTCCCTCCTGTCACCCAAAGGTGTGGAGCCAAACACCCGGGTGCCAAATGTCTGAGCTCTCTGAGTGCCCAGCTGAGCTGTGAATCATGGGGCCAACTAAATCTGGACTTACACAATCACAGAGTTTCAGATGGTGATTAGATACTAAGTCTTTGCCCAGTTATTAAACTAATGTTGGCTTCATGAAGGACGCAACATGGTTCTGTGAGGTTTTCCCCATTTATAATTTATAGGAGGACCAAGTCGCCATATAGACATACAAATTATATATTGATTGAAATCAAATATCATTTAATACACTTTGCTGTGGAACAGGTTACTGAGATAGAAATATGTAGTAAAAAGTTGACAGAGAATAAGAAAGCAGGCCTCCAGACCAGCAAATTTCAGATGTTTTGATCAGTTTGTGTCTTCTCTTTTATCTTGTTAATCCAATCTGTTCCTATTTCGGTTCATTCATTCCAGGTTTTCTCCAAATGGAACCATTTGTTGGTTTTGCTCCTGTGTTTGTACGTAAATAAATACTCACAGATGTTCCACCCTTTAGAATAAGTTCTTATATAGAGTGACACAAAAAAATTGAACTTTTTAACAATCCAGTAAAACCAAGAGTGATGGAAGAAAAATATTTCATTCATAGTAATTGAAACCTTAAAACATGCCATTTAAGAAGCAATGATGGAATTAAATTTTTTTAAAAATGACTTCCTGTTGATGGCGTCCTCCTGTACGAATGTATTCTTGAAATCTACCTGGGTCTATCTCAAGAGTAAAGTTTACACGACTCGACCAAGAACTCTGGATGAGTTAAAACAGAGAATTCAGGATGAATTTCACAGTATCCAGCTGAGATGCTGCAGCGATCAATAAGGAATCTCAACAGCATATGGGTGAGGAACAGTTGTTTTATTGGGGGAGATTGGGGAGATTGTAGTCCGGTTCTGACCCAGTGTCGTTCCTCAGATTCAGGGTTGGCTTTGTCTGCTGTTTCACTTGGGGTGATTGCTGTTCTGGTGGCCAAACTTGGGGCAATGTTTGACAAGAGTTTCATGTTTCGCAACCATGCTCAGGTTGAGTTAGTTCCTCTGACCTGATGGATTTGGGCCATTATCGGGCCATTATCGGGCCAGTCCATTTTGGCTGCCTGGACATACAATACTAATTGAATAGTCTTCAGTGTTTCCAGGCATGGTGGATGATGGTTCTGTACATGCTTTCTGGGAGGACAGTGTCAGTCTGACTGCTGGTCAGTAAATCCACCAATTTGGTTGCCAGTGAAATATCACAACAACTGTTGTGATTTTTTTTTTTTAAATCATTCAGGGTCTCCAGACAATGGGTCCTACTTACAGTTTTTTCATTGGTTGACAGTTTGTGCCTTTTACAAAACGTTTCCACAACAAGAGCAGATGGATTAACCTAACCCTTAACCTTAACCTGTCTAACCACCGATGTTTTTGGTATTTGTTGTGTTGGGTCTAACAAGGTTGCAAACCCAACAACAAGGTTAGGCTTAGATTTGTAGAACTCGCCAGTACAATTATATTAAATACTGTTACACCTCTGCATAACTTGTCAACTTTTGTTCAGTTATCAATAACAGGATCATATGAGTCTTACATTTATCTGATGGATCTAACCTGGTCAATGCAACAATCCATTCTAGATGTCACTTGACTTTTTGTGATATGAGTTTAATAATCAATCAATCAATCAGAATTTATTTATAGAGCACTTAACAACACTCAAAGGGACCAAAGTGCACTGCATAAACCAAATGCATAAAGCTCTGTCTGCATAAACCACTGAAGTCCAGTGGACCCTGCAGAGCAAAAGTATGGAAACACAGAAAAGTGTCTCTTAGATTGATAAAGGCCAACAGATATCTCCCATTAGTTTTTATGGAATTTTCTTTTGGTTGGAGAATTGGGCATTGTAAGATAAAGCCTCAGCATGTGAAATGGTTTCATCAAGACAAGTTTCCCTCTCCCACTGTTTCTGCAAAGACACAGCATCTTCATCTTAGTCCAGATGATTGTTTTTTCTTTAAAGAAACAAACAAACCCTAAACCTAATTCGGATGCCTCCGGGGAGACTTCTTTTGGAGGTTTACCGAACACATCCGCTGGCTGGGAGACCCCGGGGTAGAACCAGAACCCTCTGGAGGGATAATATATCTCATCTGGCCTGGAAACACACGGGATCTCCCAGGAAGAGCTGGAAAGTGTTGCTGGGAGGAGGAACATCTGGAATGACCTGCTTCATCTGCTGACTCCAAGACCCAATGGATGGATGGGTGGATGGATGGGTGGATATCTTACTAAATGTTAGAGGCTATTCAGTATACAGTACTTTATGACCAAATACTGTGGCCTTCCCGTCTGTCTCACATGACCTTTATGTTTTGAGCTAATTAGTACATATTAGCATTTCAACAAGCCTAACTAGGTTAGAGAACAAAGTAAACATGAAACCTGTATGTAATTGCCGTGAGCGTGTTGGGATAGAACTGAAGTCACATCATGTCAGCAGAATGAAACAAACAGGAAAAAGTATTTATTCCAAATTGGTAGTGTTGGTTTGTCAAGTCTCAAGAGACGGTTAAAGGCCTTCCAGAGACATATAGCATTAATTAAAACAGTGTTTTCCCATTTAGTTAATTTTATTTGGCTCTTTAAAAACTATTCCCATTATGGTCCAACTTTTTTCAAGAACTTGTGAGGTGAGGCGGTCTCTGCGTTGCTCAGAAAAGAAGTCAGTCTCATCAGTGCTAATGGAAATAGTTTGGATGCTTAAAATGACCATTTCCGTCTAACTGGAGCATCATGTGTGAAGTGTTTCTGTCAGCAGATGTAGAAATCATTTAGTGTAAAATCTCCTACATCTCTGTAATGTTCACCTCTTACTTTGTCTAACCTCTACCTCAGACAGCCACAGTCACACACAGATCTTTGTCTATGGGATGTCGTCCTATTCCTGGTCTTAGCTTCATCTGCTCTAGTTAGCCTATTAGACATCAGATTAGCAGCAGGATGGGAGGGAAGGAGCAGGTCACGGCCGAGGACACCTGCAGCCTTTACATGAACTGGAATACAACTTAAATCCGAACACTAGATGGTCATGATGATGGATTTTCATTCAAACCCTTCAACGCTGCAACACAAACTGGTTTACTGATAATAAAAGCATGTCTGGACATTGTATCGTAAAAATCATGTTTCAAAAGTTATTTTAATCACTAGTATATCAGATTTAACATTTAATCATTTTTAAATGCAAAATGGAGTTGCGGTTGTAACACTATTGATGGTTCTGTCCCAACATTTAAAGACACAGAATGATGATTTGAAGTTTGGTCTTCCAATGACAGACTGCCCCCTTGTGTTCAGTTCGATTATACCTGCTGCTATATCTGCTCGGTTATGTTTGCCAGTGAGTCAGGATCAGCTGTATGTAAGAGTTTTATTTGTTTAGCTGAAAGATTATTTCAGAATTTATCAATTTACAGTCTGGTGCCAATTTAGAGACTTTCATCACCAAGTATGGAGTCTCTGCAGAGGTTTACAGGTGGATGACCAGAGGAAAACATGGAGCAAAACTAAGTGATTAAAGGAGGAAATAAGCCAACAACAGTCTAAACATGCAATAGTGCTGAACTTTATTCCACCAAAATTCAACTAGTTGCTTCACTTACCACCATTGTTTGTAATTACGAGTTACCGCTATAGAGGGACTTGGACTGGATTATCAGTCATGCAAAATGGACAAATGCTCCAAGAAATGTTTGAGTCTTTGGTGCCCTTAACCCACATTAATTTGGACAGTAAGCTTTGGCCTACTGCATTAATACCATCTTGTGTTTGTGTCTTGTAGAATGAATTTATTATTTTGTCAATTTTCTTTAAAGGATTTTTCTTTAAAGGATTTTTTTTTTCCTAGGGGGCAATCATAAAGAATGTGTGGAATAAATAAATGAGCATACCTCTGATTCTGCTCCATTTGTTTTTGACATTCTGGCTGTTTTAGAATTTTGATGCTAAATTATTGCAGTTTTTGCTTGTTTTTGTGTTACTTTTACATCTCTGTGACTCAAACTCAAAAATGTAAGAAACAGCAACCTAAAGTCATCTGAAACTTGGTAAATGTCCAATCCTGAAAGATTCCAAGCCAAAACATCGGAAACAACTGGTTTCACCTTAAGCATTATGTTTTATGGGCTTAGGGTTGGGTGACAACAAATCAACATTCAAATCAACAGAATCATGTACTGGGTTAGGGTTAGTAACAGTTTAAAGGCAAATCTGACCTCTGAGGACATCCATCGGTTCTGTTATACTTTGGGGTCATATTTAGCCGATGTGTTTCAGGTCCACTCACTGGTCTCCATGAGGTTAATGATCATGGCAACTCAATAAAAAGTTGCAGCAAGTGATCACCTCTATTTATCCCATGATGAAACATCTCTATCCTGATGGAGTGAGCACTCCAATGAGTGACAATGACAATCCATAGGACACAAAGAGTCACTAAAGGGGTGTACTGATATATTGAATTCTGAGAGGTTCAGCAGATGAGGAGGAAGAGCTGAAGATGGAAACCTTGCAAATAGTCTAAAGATGAAAAGACAGGACATGTAGAAAGAGACTGAATGATGAGTGCATGTGGTCAGAATCTCTGCTGAATGTGTTCTGATGATGTAACACATCATGAAGTGTCACTGAACTTTCCAATCTGTCCTCTCCGGCCACGCTGCCAAAACCTCCACTTATTTCTGATCCCATTCAGAGAAAACATGACGTAAAACAAGATTCAGCCTAAATGGGGCGTTAAGACCATCTACCTGCAACACAAGAGGAAGTCCATTGTGTTTAAATGATGGTTTTATCACCGTGACATCACTGATCAAAGAAACTCCTCCATCATTTCAGAGCTGGACTGACTCCCAGTTCTCTCATTTCAAGAAGCATCGCAGCTCTCAAAGGCTGCTTTCACCCTCAGACAGATGAATAGATCAGTCCTCAAAGCCATTTCTGCTGAAACGTCCTCTTATAGGAAATAATTTTCTTTCACGGGATCTGGCAAAACTCCTTCTAGAGTGGAAGGACGGCGACGCACACAGTAACCGAGCAGCAGGAAGACAAGAGGAACAAGTGTGGAAGCAATCTAGTGATCATTACACAGTGTTACTGGGAAGTCACGCTGACAAGTCACAGCTAAATGTCAAATCAAGAAGAGGCCAAATTCCCTTGGTGGAATGAACATTTATGAAGACCTGAGTGACTCTGACCTGGGATGGAATCGTCTCATCAGTCTAATGATTAAATCATCTCCATCTCAGGTCAATGGTTAGCCTAGCCGCGCTAGACAACCCATGGCAACGAATTTAATTCTCTGCCAGGGTGGGTCTAGTTACCCTCCATAAGGCTCGAGGCTGGATGCTCCTAAAACTGGCCGGACCAATCACCATGAAGTGTAGAGTCAGAAGGCGGGCGTAACTAAGTGACGACAGAGGCGCGACGATTCTGACAGAAACAACCGGCGCACAATAAACAGTTACCTTTGGACTCGGCTTTGGCCACAGCCCTTAAAGATTTGAAGCTAAAATTCAACTTGAAAGATAAACAAAGGACGGCACTGAAGTGTTTCATTGAGAAGAAAGACGTATTTGGACTTATGCCGACGGGATATGGCAAATCCTTAATATACCAGTTGGCTCCGCTGGTTGGGAAGCTAATGGGACTTAGCCACAATCCGCCGGTGCTCTCGGAACTACGTCAGCCTATTCGTTGCGTTGATTGGTTGTATACCTACCCAATTGGTGCAGAGGGATTTGATAGACAACCTTTTAGCCCGCCTCCCTCCCTGTCGAGCTTCCCTAGACCCTTGTGCCGTCAGAAACATGGGTGTAGCATGGCTAGGCTAGTCAATGGTGGCATTAATAGAGACTGAGTGTTATTTGCCAAGTTGGGATTCTAATTTCTGAAATATGGAGCCAATATGAGGATTATTGCACAGTATAAAGAGCAACAAAGACCAGCAACTATTTCTTTAAATACCAAAATATCTCAGACATGTGTCTCTGCTGCAGTCATTTTGAGATAAATAAGGGTCCAGTAAAAAAAAGAGGATTGTTGGACTAACTTAAATTAGTTGCTTCAGTTGAATTAAGTTTATTCAAATTAAGTTAGCAAATTAAAATAATGCCACAGGTTTAAGTGAGAATGAAGGAAAAATGACTCCTGGCTCCTACTGAGGTATTTCCTTGTGGCCGTTAACTGACATCATCCTAAATTATCTTCAGACACTGTAGGAGGAAGACATGCTAGGATTCTCTGCTCTGGTCAAGGTTAGGTATTCTCAATTCTGACACGACTAAGCAGGTGAGTTGTCTTCATATTGTTCTGTAATCTACACAAATGGTAAATGGTTGTATTTATATAGCACTTTTATCCAAAGCACTTTACATGATACATCACATTCACACACTGATGGCAGAAGCTGCCATGCAAGGCACTAACTACAACCCACCAGGAGCAATTAGGGGTTAGGTGTCTTGCTCAGGGACACCTCCACATGAGTTCAACAGGCGGAGGATCAAACCGGCAACCTTCCAGTTACAAGACGGCCACTCTACCCACTGCGCCATGCCGCCCCTGAGAAAGCGTGTCCAAACTTTTGACTGGTAGTGTAAATCTGACCTTCTCCCAACTATAATGTAAACCCAAAGATCAGAGAGAATCCTCAGAATTGAGGTTGCCTGCATGAACTGCTGCTCAAGTCTCAAGTCAATATATATATGTATGTATATACACATAAGATTTTTTTTGTTTTTTTTTCCTTTGAGAAATAGTAATTTGTTCTTTCAAGCAAATTAGTGGCTTTTTGGTGTTTTTAGTGTTAGTTTTTACAGTTTTTGATGTTATAATATTCTGCCATTTTTAAATTCATTCATTCATTCATTTGTACAGTGTGCTTGTTTTTGTCTATAAAAGCCTTAAAAGCTGCTGCTAATTCCTGACATAATAAAAACCTCCTCCTCCTCTCCATGAAGCAAACCGCTGAATGACGTGGAGGCAAAGTGACAGAACCAAACGGCAACTTCAGCTTCAGGAGCTTCAGGAGGAGGTTCGGTCTGAAGGGCAAAGTTAGGGAGGAGGAGGAGGAGAGGGAGAGCATCTGTCTGCATGGTGACGTCACCCCGCTACCGGCCGCTGTCTGTGCGTAAAACTGCACCGCCCGCTCGTCCGCACCGTCCGGGAGGATGAATCCAAACACTTTGATTTAACAAAAAAATCCGTCTCGAATATTAAAAGCAATTAACCGACCGCGCTAAGGAGGAGGAGGAGACACTGCGCCTTCATCCACACGGGATTTTTCTCCATTAATTATTTGCTTTTTATTTTTATATATCAGTATTTCATTTCATTTCTGATGAAAGAAATGAGCGGAGAGAAGGAGGAGGAGGACGGAGGAGAAAATGCGACAAGGAGAAGCAGCTCCGCTTCACTGCAGAGATGGAAGCTCTTCATATTTAATCATTCCTGGGATTGAAGCAGCTTTTGGTACAAGCTGCCTTTGATTTCATATGTGCGTAAAATCTTGAGCCTTTCAGGCGGCATCAAGGGGCTGATTCGTGAAAAATGTGCGGATATTTCTCTGTTTATTTACACACAGGTCGCAGCTTTTGTGTTGAAATGCATATTTAGTGTTTTATTGTTTGGCAGAACGCGGTGCTTCAGGCCTCGATCTGATAGGCCAATGTTGGAGGGGCCTATTTGGTGGAATAAGCGTTTAATGTCGGGGAAATGACTCCTATGCTAGATTCCAACGTACTGTTTGTGCATATGCGTGTACATATCCAATCTATTGCCACCCTATTGTGATCATTGTGTCGTTTTTTTCAATGTGATGTTCTAGCAGGGACGATTTTGTGTGTTTAGAGCCTACAGAGTGCGATTTAATTCACCTATATAATCAATATATTTTAATGATATCAACGTGAATAGCTAATATTGTTTCATATGTAGGTTATTCTAAAGGGGAATAACACCATTTGGCACCAAGGATTCCTGCATTAAACGCCCCTTTTCACCCACATTTCGGCGCGTAAAAACCTCTCCATCAGCGTTCTAAAGTGATTCTCGTCCATCTGTTTACACTCCCATCAAATCTGGTCTTAGCCTCGTTTAGAGCTGCTCTCTGTAATGGCTGCCTGCCTGCTGGATGTGTCCTTGACAAGTCGTGAAACAGAAAGATGGAATATGATGAGAGCTGACCGGTTTTTCTGTCCTTCAGGCTGCTAGTAGGAGCTGTCAGGTGTCCAGAGTGGGGAACTTGCTTTAAATGATGCAGCAGCAGAAAGATACTAATCAGCAGGTAAATGTGTGACCTTTAAATGGTGTTAGGAAGGTTGAGACTTTTAGTGTTGAATTTGTGTGGTAAATGTGACATGAGAGGTAGCAAAGCTGCTGCTGCTGCTTGTTTCTTGTAGAATCACTTGAAGCCTAAAAGGAAGCCTAAAACAGAGTCGAGACGGTTTAACCTCGACTCTGTCCAGCTCAAGGTTACCGCCGCCTCTCAGCTTCTCTCTCAGTGTTCACAGTGGACCTTGATTTAAAATCAGTCAATTAAGGCACGCGGTGAATGCCAAGAGAGGAGCCTCACTGCTCCAGAGTTTCAGAAAGTGTCTGAACGTTTTGTAAATTCACTTCTGTTTCTGGAGATTTTTGGATGTTCTCTGCATTTGTGACCATCAGTAAGAAGTGAAGGAGCTCACAGAAAGCACCAGTGTATGTGTGAATAACAATAATAATCGTAAAAACTGTACATTTTTCTGTAAATATTGTCTTTTTACATGATTAAAATCCAGTTTGTAATACGAGTGTGGATGTTTTTGAATATAAAAACACTTTGGTCCAGTAAGTTCAGCTATTGACTAAATCAATCTATAGTATGTTTTATAAGCTGATGGTGGACTAGATTTTATTCTGCTTTATACTGCTTTATACTGTATTCTGCTTTATTTATAGCTTTTTTTTTAAAATACAGATTTAAAAATATATTTGTAAAATGTTTTATATTTGTTATATTTACATTTCAGGTATTTCCTATTGTTATTTTTTTAGCTATTATATGTTTTTCCATACTGCATTTTTTTCTATTTATTATATGTATTTTTATGTTTTTGTATTTGTTATATTGAAATTTTAGATGTGTACTTTGTATTTATTATTACTATATTTTTTAGCTATTACATTTTAAAAAAAAATTTCACAGTGCATTTTTGTATTTATTAAATATATATTTAAATTTTTGGGACTATATAAATATTGCTACTACCCCACTCTCAGTCCACAGTACTTATTATTAGTACTGTGAATAGATTTTTTTGTGCCAGAAATGTCTCATGTTCTGTGTTCGACCTGAAAAGGATCAATAAAATATCTATCAAATATCTAAAATGTCTAATAAAATATCTATCAGTCTCTCTATTTCAGTGCCACATACTGTGCAGGTTCAGACTTTAAATTCAATATATAATTAGCCAAAAAATAACTATTGTTTTGAGTTTTTAAGGTTAAATCTTTTATCAACTGATCATTAAGCCCTTAAACCTAAAAATAAAACTCAGTAACAGTTCAGCAGCTGCAGCCAGAATGAACATCCTGTCCTCTGGTCTCCATCAGCAGGCTGGAAAGAGGTTTTAAAAACCGCAGCAGAAATTCATAGTTTTTATTTCTGCCTAAATCAATTCTGTGAATTAGTGAATGAATGACAAACAGTCGGCTTAGTAAAAAAAAAAAAAAGGTTTGTTTTACAAAATGCTGCTCAGCTCGATGACAGCAAAGTTCCAGAGGACTAAAGGGGAAAAGTAGAACATTTTTTGCATCAGAGACTCTGAAACTCTCTGATGCATCTCAGCTTGAGTCAATAACTGCAGGACTTTCTGTATCATAGTCGACATTTCTGCTGTTTTCAGGCCTAAAACCAACATGGCCGCCGATAACCAAACACCACACAGCATTTTAGAGAAAGATTCTTCTAAATATTATATATATATACCACTGATTTCTAAAGATATAGTAGTAAACCTGCTGACTATTTTATACTAAATAAGTCAGAAAGCCTTGGAGTCTGGCCAGTCCTTTCTTCAGGAGGAAATGACATCATGTGGAGCAGGTCATGTGATCTGGAATTAACACACTTCCTGGAGAGGAGTTTTTGTAAAAGGGAACTTAGTGGAAAGGGATTTAATTTGATATTTTCCATCTAAAATTTGATATATTGTCAAAAAGAAATATCACTCATGATTATCTCAACTTAATAAAAAGAACATAATCCAAACTCTTTGTGAATCAGCTCATTAACCACGCCTGACGTGTACGTCAGCGGGGCTACTGCATTCGCTTTGGTATTTGGCTGGCTGGCTGGGTAAGTATATGTATGTGTGTGGCTATGTCCGGTCAGATATCTCTGCAAGTGCTGAAGTCAGGATAATCAAACTTGGCACTGAAGATCAGTCTAAGGTCCCCTGCTCAGTTGTGGAGTTACAGGTCAGCAGATCAAGTAGGAAGGGCGATACGTACGATGATCAAAATTGATACATATTGCATCATTTGTATAAGGAGGGATATACATAGGATGATCAAAATTGATACAGAGTATCATGCATGCATGGACGTGGTTCTGCCATCTACTGAGGGCTTGTCTAGTTTTAATGCACTTCTTTGCTCTTCTATGTACACAGTGCATCTAAAAATTTCTAAAAACTAAAATATACAAGGTCAGTATTGTGTGTCGCGGCCTTAATTCATGGTGAATAATCACAGATGTTTCCTGTGTGTTGGTTTTATCTGAACTCTGTCTGAGGGCAACATATGGGCTGAACACTGAAACATAACGTGACCTGAAGTTTGGATGTTTATTGGCTGTTTTAGATGAGAAAAAAACAGGTTTCTGCAACTGGTGGCAGCAGAATGAAACACATAAGCATGAGTGGGTTTCTCACATGCAGCAGAAACACTAAGAGCAGGTTCTAAACCGGCTGGTTTTACACCTCAGTTTGTTTACATCTAAACAGCAGAGCAGCCTCGTTATTAAAGGTCTAATCTGAGTCTGTTAATCCTTAGTAATGATCGCTCCACATTCAGTCTTGCTGCTGCTTCAGTCGAGTTCAGGATTTCATAAAATAATCCTGTTTATTGACGCTCACCCACTAAGCTCCATCCACGAACACACAGATTATATAATCTGACTTTGTTTTTCGCTCTATTGATCCAGTGACACGTTCAGATTTATTTAGAGCCGAGGCACAGTTTTAATCCCCCATTTATTTTTGAATTATGTAAGAAAATCACAAAGCAACTGCAGCAGGAGTCTGTGATTTATAAACATAATATCTCATTCCTCTCTCTTTTCACAGAAATAACTGGAAAAAACAAGTTTCCAGGGTGATTACCTTGTCGTAAATTTTTAGATATCTGACATTTGGTTTGAGAAAAAACAGAACAAACAAACAACAAACAAAACAAGAGTCCACAATAAAAAAGCAGCATTAACATCAGAGTTTGATCCTTCTTGTGCACACATGGAAACTTTTAGGCTTGGAAATAAGAGATTTCTTCTTTAAAAATGTAAATATCTACAGTAGGTTTCATGAGAATAGAGTGGAAGCAGTAACTTGATGGTAAACCAGAGCATTTACCACCTGGTCGACCTTCTATGGACCTATGAACACATGGAGGCGCTATAGAGCCACAGATTTAAGGTAAAGGTAATCAGTTATTACTGATCATATGATGTGTGATGAATATTGTTTAGGACATATCTAAATGAGCTCCAGGCTGTTTGTTGGAGCTCCTGCTTGTGATAAACACACAGCAGAATGAAGTCAGCTCCACAAATGAGCAATCTTTAGCGCCTTATCTTGAAATTCAGTCTTTACATCCGTCAAAGTGGGTGAAAACTCTCATTTTTTTCTCGCCACTTGTCCCTTGAACAGCACTTTAAATGCAGCTGATTCCAGAATACTTTGATTAAAAAAATGCAGTGCAATGGAAAGAGAAAGTCTGCCAAATTAAATGTTTATCTTGTGCCTGTTTTTAAAATTTCTGGAGCTGAAATCACCTTTTGATTTGTTATTTTCCATAGAAATATTATCAGTGTGTCTGGAAAGGCTGCAGCTCAGTGGTGAGAAAGTCTCAGCAGAAGTTTATTTAACCACTAGTTCTTGATTGTTGTGTTTGAAACATGCAGTTTTGATGCTGCAACTTCTGAGCAGTTGAGTTTTAACATCACAGATCTGATGCAGCAGATGGATGTAGTCATAGTAGGGAGAAAAACAACATCAGGTAAACTAGTGCTAACCTCCTAAGCTTTGGTTGAGCTGCATTTAAGATTTCTTCTAGCTGTTTGGGATAAGTATAATAATATTATTAAATATAACAATAGGATCACATCTAACATCTGATTATGATATTTCTTATATTTTCTTACTTTAAATAATAAGGATGAAGCAGTGTATGGATGATGGAAGGACAACACCGTTTAGATTAAAACACAAAATTTAGAGTTATTTTTTGAGGTTTTGTTCAAAGTCAGTGACAGCGGTCACTAGACCCTGAGCTACAGAGCAGAAGTTCTGACACCACATGAAGCAGCTCAGATCCTCATTCTGGCTGTTTTAAAGTCAAAGCTTAAATCTAAAGATGACTGGACTTCAGCCATCAGGAGCTCTCAGCTTTGGAATTTTATCTGTCAAAGCACTTTGTCAGTCTCTGTTTTTTATGTTCTACGATCAGCCATTAGTGAAGAACACTGATCATGATGAGGACATGATGGCTCCTGGTGGGATGGATTTATCAGGCAGCAGGTGGACATTTGGCCCTCAAAGTTGATGCTAGAAGCAGCAAAAATGACCAAGATTAAAGATTTAAGCGACTTTGACAATGCGACTGGGTGAGAGGTTCTTAGCCTAGCTTAGCTAGACTGTATTCCCGTTATAAGGGATATACGGGAATACGGTCTAGCCCTCCTCCATTGACACATTTTGACAGGTTTTCAAGCTCCGAGCAGATCAGACCGAACCAATCAGAGCACCAGAGGCGGGAGTTAACGATGCGTCATCTTCAGGGCTGAGTTGGCGACCGCAACAGAGCGAGGTTTCTCTCGTGCGCTTTCCTCTGTTTTGCACGGGCTGAATTTGTCCTTAAAACCTCAACAAGAAGCAGCTCTTAAAGCTTTTCTTTTTAAAAAGGATGTATTTTTAATTCCGGCAGGCTGTACGATAGAATGCGTAATGCTGCCCTCCACTGTTGAAAGGGAGAGCTTAGATTTTCCTCAGGACCCCTGTACGGCGAAGGAAGCTGTTAAAACTACAAAACATCATGGCGGAAAGGCAGTTGTTAGGTCGCTTAGTGATTGCGTCACACATGCGTTACGCTGATTGGCTCTCTCCAATTCAAGCTGTGATCGGTAGTCCTGCCTCTGGGCTAGATTTGGTTCAATGGAGCAGTTCCAGACTGACTTTGTGTGTATTTGTAATACACAATATAAAGGCTGTCTGGTCACCAGGCAAAGAGGTTCTCCTGTGGGTTTTCCTGGTCTGGGTGGTCAGGATCTATCAGAACCGGTCCAAGGAAGGAACAGTAGAGAACCAGAGACAGGATCATGGACGGTCAAGGATCACTGATGTATGTGGGGAGGAAGGCTGGTCCATGTGGTCCGATGCCCAAAATGATCCAAATCCTGTAAAAGAAAAAAAATGGTCCAAAATCTAAAATTTGTCCAATTTGTTCAAAATTTGTCCAAAATGAGGTGAAATCTGTCCCAAATGACTAAAATTTGTCCAAATAACAGCCAAAAATGGTCCACAATGACCCCAAATCATGTGCAAATAGTAGAAAGAAGGTGAAAAAATAATGTTCTCAAGTGCACTATTCTGCTTCTTGCTGCCCACATCAGTGCAAATACACAAAATTAAACTCAAAATGGGTCCATACTGACATAAATCATGCCAACAATTACCCAAAAATAGTCCAAAACTAGACTAAACCTTTCTACAATTCCTAAAATGTGTCTAAGTTATGTCCAAAATGAGAGAAACCTGTCCAACATGACTTAGGTTTACCCAAAATTGATCCAAAATGACAGAAAAGTCTAAAATGACTTAAATATTTCCAAAATAAAGTCATATTTTTGTTTTTAATAACTATAATGTTCCAAAAATTACTCGAAATTTGTCTAAAATTACATAAATCTTGTCAAAAATATTTTTCTAAATGTCCTAAATGACTAAAAATGATCCAAATTTCCTAAAATGTGTCAAAATAAGGTGAAATCCATCAAAAATGACTTACGTTTATCCAAAATCAGCCCAATATAGCTAAAACTTGTCCAAAATGCATGAACAATTGTCCAAAATGACTCCATTCACATGGATGTCTGGATGCTTACCTGGAGAACACATAGAACCAGGATGCATTGTGGGAAGAAAGCAGTGTGATGTTTTGAGAAATGTTCTGCTAGGAATCCTCAGGTCCTCCATCCATGTATATGTTATTTTGACACGTTCCTCCTACCTAAGCATCACTGAAGACCAAGTAGACCCTTATGGTTGAGGAATGGTTTGAGGAGCACAACAACCAGTTTGAGGTGTTGGCTTGACCTCCAAACTCCCCAGATCTCAATCCAACAGAGCATCTATGGGATGTTCTGGACAGAGGAGTCTGATCCATGGAGGCCAAACCTCACAACTTTCAGGATTTGAAGGATCTGCTGCTGACATCTTGGTACCAGATACCACAGCACACCTTCAGGGTCTACAAGAGTCCAGATACCACAGCACACCTTCAGGGTCTGGTGGACTCAGGGTTTGACAGCAAAGGGGGACCAACACAATATTTGGCTGGTGATCATAACGTTCTGCCTGATTGGTGTATAAATGAGTAATGTTACAATATTTTTTTTTAAATGTAAACCGGTTTAAGTGCAATTCATCATTCAAACACCAGAGGACACTGTTGGTATTTTATGAAACCTCCTGAAAACAGCCTGTAAATGCCCCTTAAAAAATGGTAAAATTTATATAGCGCTTTACATGATACGTCACATTCACCCATTCACACACACAGATGGTGGAAGCTGCCATGCAAGGCGCTAACCACGACCCACCAGGAGCAATTAGGGGTTTGGTGTCTTGCTCAGGGACACCTCTACATGAGCTCGACGGGCTGAGAATCAAACCGGCAACCTTTCCGTTACAAGACGGCCACTCTACCCACTGATCCATGCCGCCCCTTTAGAACCCACAGTTAATGCAACACTTTATTACCAAAACAAACTACAGCATCTGCATTATGTCACATTTAGTCGGTCATTAAATGGCTCTTCCTTTGTTATTTTTATGACCCCACTAATAACATTTAAAAGTCCTAAACAATAAAACAAGAACAAGAGCATCTATTCATAGTTTGTTAAAGGGAAAATATTCACTAAAATGTTGATATAACATTAAGGTTTTGTGCTGTCATGCAGATCTTATTGTGTTTTGTGAGATGCATGAGGTGGACAGTGATGTCTGGAACAAACAGCATCACAGGTAGAGTTTAGTACAGTCAAAAACTTCCAGTCTTTAAATGTGCAGCAGCTCACAGAACAATGCAGACGATAGAACATGAAGCAGGCGTGTTCTATTTTCATTTGTTCCTTGTTTCTACTACATTGTGCTTTTTAGACTGTTATAAGGTTTTGGATCAGAGCAACACAGTCTGTTTAGTATGTTTATTGTTTCTCACTGTTAACTTCCCAAACATTACATGAAAAGTATCTAATACGTGAAGAATCTCAGAGGATTGAGGTTCTCTCTCGGCTCCTACACGTTTATTTTTGGGTATTTTCTGCGTCTGACCCACTGAGGTGCAGAGAAACAGACGATGTGATGGAAACTTTCCACCTGAATTTCCCCCCTCTGCTGAAAACACGATCTACATCTACGTCACCTTCTCCAAAGGTGCCTGGTGACGTCACGTGTGTGGCATTTAAGTGTCATAGGAATATATAGTGAAGCTGTAGTTACAGGAACTAACTAAAAACAAGACACCGGAGGGGGGAAGGCAGTAAAAAAAAGAATAATCAGTTTAAACTGTAATTCTAGATTTATGAAAGGATATATATCCACTTAAATATGATTTATTGTCTATAAAAGAAAAAAATCTGTGAAAGATATTGGTCAGAAAAAAGACAAAACATGAGAATAAAAACAGTGACTTATAGAAAAACAGTTACAGATTAATACGATGCATAATGAAAAATAAAATAAAGGAGGATAAAATAAGACTAGAATAGAACTGCACATGATATTTAAATATATTGATACTGGCTCCCTCACATAGTATTGTTAAATATTTTTCATATGTTGTGCTTTCTGAGACTGTGAAATATAATTATTCATGAATTCATATTTTTACATTATATTTATACTGTTTCTTTTACATCTTCTAACCTTTTCAGGATAAATAAAGCATATTTTGATTTAATTTAATTAGTTTTTTGCTGTAACTTCACTAGATCAAGAAATTTTACAGTTTAAGACAACGAGAAAAATTAGTAAAATTACACTTTAAAAAACAATTCATTATTTGAAAGTCCTCAACAAGAGCCACACCTGGTTACACGAGAAGGGTATTGGGTTACACTCCCAGCCGACCCTGCCGGCCAGTGATTTATATTTCCCACCGCCCCTGAAGGCAGCATCAGACGGGAGGTGGAGGATGAAGGTTGGAGAGAGGAGAGGAAAGACAGCCAGACCAGCTAACGCAGACACTCAGCCTGTTTACCGCTAAACAGACGCTGCTTTAGCGGCATTGACGCTACTGAATAAACCCAGTTTGGCCGTTTTCTGTCGGCTAAAGATGTGACTTTCGTCGACTGTGTTTCAAACGGCAGGATGTGTGCCGGTAGCTAGCTCGGTTACCGTGAAGACATAAAGGGCATCTGTGTGTCTTTGAGCTAATCTTCGGATGACAGTTTGGTGTTGGTGAACGGCTAAACCTCCCTTGTTCGGTCGAACCGTTCCGATTCCAGTTAACGGCAACAGAGGAGAGAATAAACCCACCGAAGTGTGAAAATGAAATTCACGGAGCATCTCTCGGCTCACATCACCCCGGAGTGGAGGAAACAGTACATCCAGTATGAGGTAAGTTAGCTCCACATTAACCTTCTAACCACCAGCTAGCTCCAGGCTAACCGGACCGCCGGTGTGAAGGCGGTTATTTCATGTCAGAGGTGTCGGTAGGACATGGCTGACTGTCTCCTACCGTCCTGTCCTCCTATCGACAGGACCAGGGGAGCTGCTTCGGTGTACATGAATGCTAACCAGCCGCTGCTAGCTAGCCAACAGGACTAGCCGGGCTGTGTTTTGTTGCTCTGCAGGTTCCAGAGTCTGTTCTCTGCTCGGAATGTTCAGGAGACAAAAGGACATCTGGCTGAGTCATCATTTATTGAGCTGTTAATCTTGGTGTCCATTAACCCCCATGTGTCCTCAGATAGCTGCTGGACCATCAGGCTGCACGGAAAGGTGCTGATATCTGCAGCCTTTGGTCCGTTAATGCAGTCACAGCTGTTTATCTTTGTCTTCATTGGACTCTAATTGTAAACAGATTCAAAAATAATAATTCCACCTCGGCCTTTTTCATTTTCCTGCCCTGACATTCAGTTCAGGGGTTCCTCTTCACGGTTGGGATTGCAGTGCTACTGTGTATTTTTATACTGCAGAAACCTGAGAGAATAGCAGAACAGCAGTTCTTATATAAGTCTTACAAAACCTATATCTACCTAACCAGGAGTGTAATATATAAAATATATGGTATAGTACATTTATAGTATATTATAGTGCAGGGGTATAGTACATATTTAACGTAATACAGCACAGTAAAGTACACTGTAAAGCTGTAATGCAGCTGCTTTGTGTTTTGGACAAATTCCACTGAGTTATCTTCAATCAACAGAAGATAATTCTACTATGAACTGATTACTGTGAACTGATTACTATGAACTGTAATCAGTTGCAGTAGTTGAAGTAGCATACCAATAGTTGAACTCGTTTGGCTCATCAAGTAAACACTGGACATTATTTTAAACTACTGTAGAGGTTATAGAGAGGCAGCCAGATGTCTGTGAGCTGTAGCAGATCTACCTGACCAGTTGGAATAACAAGTGCAGACATTTAACTCTGCACAGCTCATTTTTCTCCAACAGTTCCAAGCACTGGAGGTTCAGAACACAACGATTAGGTTTATAAGCTTACAGTCTGCTTCCGCTAGCTTATATCTGACTGCAGAGCTTGGAACTATAACGCTGTTTAGATGTTCATTTGCTGAAGGAAACTTTCTCTGGACTCAATGCAAAACATATTTCAACATTTGCTCGTGACACAGGGAAAATGCAAAAACAATAATTTTTATTGCCGATTATTTTCTCAGTGAACTGATTGATTGTGTTGTCTATAAAATGTCAAAATGGTGAAAAATGTTTGTTCCAAAGCCTGAGACGATGTCCTCAACCATCTGCTTTTGTCCATAACTCAAAGACGTTCTGTTTACTGATACAGAGGAGGAAATAATCCAGAAAATGTGCTAATTTAAGAAGATGAAATTAGATCATTTTGACTTTGTCTCTTGAAAAAGTTACTCAAGCTGATGAATCAACTGTCAAAACAAATGGTAAATAATTTATTAGTTGAGTTTGTCATAATAATAGTTTCTGGTTATTTTGCAGGATCAATATAAATGGCTAATATCATTTGTCTGCAGGTCACATATACATAAAGTCAGATAATTAAGCAAACTAAATAAAACTGGCAGTAAAGTCACATTTCTTTCAAACAGCAGCACTCTATTCATAAACGAGACATGAACGTCATGTGATGGCACGCAGCGTGGGAACATCTCAGAACACAGAAGGATTCCAGCATTAGCACTATCTAAGGACAATAACATGAAACGTTGTGCAAAAAAATGTATGATGCATGTTAAAAGAGCATTTCCTATTTCAGTGACAGAAGGATCGCACAGATGTTGACTAAATTGTCAAAAGTCGTATTTCCCGTCCAATTTTCCCGTCCAGCTTTTGATTGGACAAGAGAGAGTCAGCAGAGCTTCTGAAAGTTTCTGATGTCCACATTTGAAATACATACAGTTCACAAAAATGATGGTTGATTTTTTGTGAATGTTCTTAAGATAATATTAGAAATTTTACTGATATATATATGGAATCACTTTAGATATTTT
The DNA here is from genome assembly GCF_021347895.1 of Acanthochromis polyacanthus. Taxonomy (NCBI): domain Eukaryota; kingdom Metazoa; phylum Chordata; class Actinopteri; family Pomacentridae; genus Acanthochromis; species Acanthochromis polyacanthus. The sequence continues at coordinate 41,342,415 of NC_067121.1, read as the reverse complement.
GAGTCATTTTTTGAAAATATTCTCAAGAATTTTCTTGTCAAATTTGGAGTTTTTTTAAAAAAAATGAAACTTTTAAGGAATTATTGGAATTTTCTTCCTGAAGGTTTTGTAAATTTTTAGAAATTTGGGGGATTTTTTTGCTAAATTTTTGGATTTTTTTCAGACGGTAAACAGTATTTTTTGGTGCCTGTAACTGAGGACAACAGGACGGTTAGTTAAGTTTGATTCCAGCTACTTAGCTGGGAGGATCTCGTGCAAATGTTTTGGCAAATTGGCCAAATTTAGGACCGCACAAAATGCATGCATCTGTTTTTACTTACAGACGATATTTAGTCGAGTGCACAGGTTGGTTTGCAGAACAATCGGACACATTAGCCAAATAGCATTTTAAAGTTTTTCTCTTAAGTCTGTGCAAAGATTTAACTTTAGAAATAGTTTTCTGATGATTGACTGAGTGATTGTTTGAGCTCTGGAGATCCATTTAGATTCATTAATATGACGTCATCCAGTTTAAAGTGTGAAGCTTCTCTACGGTTTTGGACGATCAAGCATGGATCATTTTAATGAAGAAACTCTGCTTTTAGATGTGTGTTGTCACGTCTCTGTGGGATTATACCACGGTGTCCAACATGAGGCCCGTGGTCCAAAAGTGGTCCTCCAGAGGGTCCAATCCGGTCCTCAAAGTGTAAAAATTCCAGAGAAGACATTAACTGCAGATTTTAAATTAGTAAAACTATAAATTTAAAATCATTTCTAGACCATGAAAAGTTGTTTGATCATAAAGTGAAATGTTAGATTGTTCATTGTTCTTTTGTCATTTTATGTCTAATTTTTTGAATATTTTGTTGTTTTTTTGTCTGGCTTTTGTCGTTTTATGTTTGTTTTTGTCTTGCTTGTGTTTTTTGTCTTCTTTTTGTCATGTTGTTTGTTGCGTTATTCGACTGTTTTTGTAGTTTTGTGTTTGTTTTTTGTCTCACTTGTGTTGTTAGTCTACTTTTTTGTTGTTTTGTTTCCCGCTTTTTTTTGTTTTGGCCTTGTGTCATTTTTTTGGCCACTTTTTTGTTGTTTGTCCATTTTTTTTCATCGCTTTGTGGCTTTTTTGTCTAATTTTTTGTCTCTTCCTTGTTTTGTTTTGCATCGTTTGTCTCGTGTTTTGTCGTTTTGCGTCTGATGTAATATTTTCTCTTGTTTTTGTTGTTTTTTTTAATCTGGCTTTTGTCATATTGATCATAAAGTAAAATACTTTTTCATTCAGCTCCAGGTGACTAAATGTTGTGTTCCTTTGTAGACACTCTGTGATCTGGAAGTTGTGATGTGGAAATGATAAACTGAGGATGAATGCTGATGAAACTGAACTTCTTTATCTTTAGAAATTTCAGGTTGTTCATGATGTTTAGTAAAAAGATAATTCCTTAAATGTGAACTCTTTTGCACTACACCAAAGGAAGCATTAGGAGTTGTCGTTATTACCTCGGCCAAGGAGGTTATGTGACACCCGGCGTCCGTCCGTCCGTCCGTCTGTCTGTTAGCAAGATAACTCAAAAACGCCTGGGCAGATTCAGATGAAATTTTGAGGGGATGTAGACTATGGTTAGAGGAAGAGCTGATTTAATTTTGGTGGCAATCCGGAAAGGATCCTGGATTCTGGATCACTTTGAATTTTTTCGTATGTTTTAGTATGTGGTCCAAAATATGACAAAAACATCATAGGTTAGTATGTCGTTCAACACATTGGAGCAAGGTGTCCAGATAGCTCAACTGGTTAAGAAGGTGATTCATAAACAGAACTGTGTCAGAGACGCAGGTTCAATTCCAGCTCATGATCCTTTACTGCATGGGTTTCCTGTTTTCCTCTCTCCCTGTTTATTAATTAAGAATGGAATAACATTTTTCATGAAGATATATGTCTTATGTTTCCATGAAAATACAATACAATACTTCAATTTCTAAATCGTACATAAATGTATGTGAATACAATTTTCCATGGGAATGTCAATATCCTTGGCGGAGGTCTGCGCTCTCTGAGTCATAGTTTGATATTTTGTCCAAAACGTAACTGAAACGTCATAGTTTAGTATGTCGTCCAAAATTTCAGTAAAATGTCATATTTTCGTATGTTGTCCAAAATGTGACAAAAACTTCATAGTTTTTTAGTATGTTACCCAAATGTCACCAAAAACGTCATAGTTTAGTATGTCATCCAAAATGTTCTAAATCGTACATAAACGTATGTGAATACAATGTTCCATGGGAATGTCAATATCCTTGGCGGAGGTCTGCACTCTCTGAGTCATAGTTTGATATTTTGTCCAAAACGTAACTGAAACGTCATAGTTTAGTATGTCGTCCAAAATTTCAGTAAAATGTCATATTTTCGTATGTTGTCCAAAATGTGACAAAAACTTCATAGTTTTTTAGTATGTTACCCAAATGTCACCAAAAACGTCATAGTTTAGTATGTCATCCAAAATGTTCTAAATCGTACATAAACGTATGTGAATACAATGTTCCATGGGAATGTCAATGTCCTTGGCGGAGGTCTGCACTCTCTGAGTCATAGTTTGATATTTTGTCCAAAACGTAACTGAAACGTCATAGTTTAGTATGTCGTCCAAAATTTCAGTAAAATGTCATATTTTCGTATGTTGTCCAAAATGTGACAAAAACTTCATAGTTTTTTAGTATGTTACCCAAATGTCACCAAAAACGTCATAGTTTAGTATGTCATCCAAAATGTTCTAAATCGTACATAAACGTATGTGAATACAATGTTCCATGGGAATGTCAATGTCCTTGGCGGAGGTCTGCGCTCTCTGAGTGCTTTTCTAGTTTATAGGTTGTTATCCTGTGGTTTTACTGGTCCGGTCCACTGGAGATCAGACTGGACTGGATGTGGAACCTGGACTAAGATGACCTTCAACATGAGCAGGAATTAAAACGTGACTGATCATCACATCTGTTTGTGCTTTAGATTTCACAATAACTGTGGAGTTCCTCCTGAGCTGCACGGTTTTATAGATCATGCACTTTTGAATTTAAGTTTTAAGTGGGAACACAACAAGTATTTACTTTATCCCTGCGCCGATGCATTTATTTGAGCGTTTTGTTAGTCTGCATGAACACGAGGACTCATCATGTCCCGCCATGATGTTCTGCTAATTGACAGTTCATCATGATAATGTATCAAGAAGCAAAGCAATGTGATGAATAAAGCAGCAGAAAACAGACTGCAGGCTAGAAAATAGGGCTGCACAACTGGATATTTAGTGTTATCTGTGCTATATATTGTTATACTAGAAAAGCACTCAGAGAGCACAGACCTTCGCCAAGGATATTGACATTCCCACAGAGAGGAAAACAGGAAACCCATGCAGTAAAGGATCATGAGCTGGAATTGAACCTGCGTCTCTGACACAGTTCTGTTTATGAATCACCTTCTGAACCAGTTGAGCTATCTGGACACCTTGCTCCAATCTGTTGGACGACATACTAACCTATGATGTTTTTGTCATATTTTGGACCACATACTAAAACATACAAAAAAATTCAAAGTGATCCAGAATCCAGGATCCTTTCCGGATTGCCACCAAAATTAAATCAGCTCTTCCTCTTACCATAGTCTACATCCCCTCAAAATTTCATCTGAATCTGCCCAGGCGTTTTTGAGTTATCTTGCTAACAGACAGACAGACGGACGGACGGACGCCGGGTGTCACATAACCTCCTTGGTGGAGGTAATAAAGAAAAGCAGTTGCTGGAGGATTTCAATCTTGCATTTTTTCAGGCAGAGAACACGGTATTTTGAATGTTTTTGGATTTTAAGCTTGTTTTTTTGTTTATTTAAAAAACTGATGGTATCTTTTATCATCAGCTGCAGCCCAGATATACGCTCAGAATAATTGTGTTTTCGTTGATTACACGACTGAGGAAGTGGTTCGGGTGATGTTCTTCTCAGTGTTGCTGATGCCTACTGAATCTTCAGGAGTCGGTTTCTTTCTGCTCCTGCAGGGTTTGAACACAGACCAGATGGAGTTTGTTGTTCCAGCTGTAGATGTGGCTCTGAGCCCAGTTAGCTTTAGTCCTGTGAAGATGTTTGACCCGGGTTAGCGAGGTTTACGGATCCACGCTGACTGGGGCTGTTCCTTGCTCGTCGTGTTTTCTCGTTGCAGCTGTGTTTGGGTCGGACGCCCTCCATGATGGTTCGATACACAGAAGCCTGAGCTGTGACCTTTTGTTTCCATGCTGGGACTTTACTGCTCCGTATTGACATTCCAACATTGTGTAACAACGTTTCTCCCAGTTTTATCTGCAGAAATGTGTGATATTGTGACTCAGTACACACTAAAGGACAGAGTCAGACCCTGCTGACTCGCTGTTTAATGTGTGATGGAAGGAGCTTTATTTGACCTGCTGGATTCTTAACGTGATGACCAGACAGGAGCTGTAAGGGCAGAAATGGATGGTCATTGGTGTGACTCAACAGACTCATTGACTGTCTGAACGCCCTGTTGGATGACTACAGGACTGCTCAGAGTCTGGGATGCTTTATTTAAATCAGACCAACAAAGCACGAAGAAAAAGCAGAAGTTGTGTGCCCAAAAATATCTTACAGTTTTCCAGAACCTCAAGTGACATTTTTCATTGCATGCAAAAGCTTTTCATATTTAAGAACCCGTAACAAACATGTTAAATTAGTAGTTGCTTAATCATTGCATGCTGAGGATAAAGATCCACATGCATCAGATGCACACCAGGGTTTTTTAAATAAAGATTTTTTTAGGTGGTGGAGATGAAATTGGTGAATTGAGATGCAACAATTCTACAATTCTACAGTTTCATTTAGCAGACGCTTTTGTCCAAAGCGACGTACAACACAAACAAGAATTCAGACATCAGGAAAAACCTGCAGTAAGTGCAAAAAGTGCTTCAAGTGCGATTGGTCAAAGGTGTTGCCATCAAGTTGCAGAAGAAGTGCCAACTGCCACCCCCCCAACCCTTTTTTTTTTCAACTTTGCCAGCGCTAAATAAGTGCTGGGTTTTGGACCACCTGACTTATTCTACCCCTAAGGTGGAGTCAGATTAAGTGCCTAGGTGTTCTCTGAACAATTGAGTCTTCAATTGTCTCTTAAAAGTATAAAGGGACTCAGCAGAACGCACAGAGTTTGGTAGATTGTTCCACCATTTGGGAACAACAGAGGAGAAGAGTCTGGCTAGAGATATGGAGCCATGCTGGGCTGGAAGCACCAGGCGTCTCTAACATGCAGAGCAAAGTGGGCGTGAAGGGGAGTAGACCTGGATCAGGGAATCCAGGTAGGCTGGGGCTGTTCTTGTAAATGTTTTGTAAGCCAGGAGGAGAGTTTTGAATTTGATTCTGGCTGCAACTGGAAGCCAGTGAAGGGAGATGAACAGGGGAGTGACATGAGCTCTTTTGGGCTGGTTGAAGGTCATCTGTAGAGGTTTGACTGTACATGCAGGGAGACCTGCCAGAAGAGAGTGGCAGTAGTCAATGTGTGACATCACAAGAGCCTGAACCAGAAATTGTGTAGACAGATTTTTTATGTGTTTAATGTGCTCTTATCACTAAGCACTTGATCCTTTTATCAAAGGTGTAGTCTAAACATCATATCGCCCACAAAAATACTGATTGACCACTTTACCTTCGGTAGACTGATGTCTTTTGGAGCTTATATCATTTAATTTTAGCTTCATGGACGTTCCCTTCACAGATGAACAGCAGTAGAATAACTCCACTCTGCAGTGAGCAGCAGCACCTCTTTGTGACGTCCCTTCCTTATGCTACTGGCCTGGGGTGGTTTTCCTTCTCGTACAAATAAGGCCCTATGTTTTTTTTTTTCAGTCAGCACAAAGCTACAGTCGAGTAGGACGTCTGTTTGCAGCAGCAGGGTGGAAGCTCCGAGCCACAGCATGCCGAGTTCATGGGAAGTTAGTTTGCTGATGGTGGCTGGTTTCAGGTGGAGTGAGGGACAGAGACGCTGACAGCAAAATAAGGGAAATTCAACAATCATCTCTTTTTCAGCCCTAGTCAGCGGACGTCGAGAGAAGAGCTTTAAAATGCTCACTTCATTAAAGGCTTTTCCTTTTTTCTTACTAACCAGTGTGGGATTATTTTAGTAAAAATAAGAACGGTAGTTAATGTGAAATTCCCTTCAAGGATTAATATCTTAATCAGCATCACTGTACTGAGCTGATCTATATTTTACCATTTTTTGTACTTGATACAACAGAAAGATATTACATTTTTGGCAGTAAATGAGGGTAAATGGTTAGAATACATGATGGCTGTGGCTTTACTTCCTGCTGTGTGGTCAGTGCTGGGAAATGCAGATGTTTGGTAAAGAAGTGTGTGAATTATTGTGCATTTCATCCACTCATGCTGTGGGTCTGTGGTTACATATGTGGTGTAAGCTTGCTCTGTTGTGTCTTAAAGGTGAAGTCTGTCTTTATGGAGACACAGTGCTGATATTTGGCTGGTTAGGATATTTCTGTATGCACAACCAGTCAAAGGTTTGGACACGCCCTCTCATTCAGTTGTTTTAATTTAATTATTTTCTCCATTGTAGATTAACACTGAAGACATCAAAACTATAAAAGAATACATATGGAATTATGTTGTAAACTAAAAAGTGTCAATTTTCAATGTAGAAAATAATAGAAATAGACAAAAACATTGAATGTGAAGGTGTGTCCAGACTTTGACTGGTAGTGTGGTTATCATTTTCCATCTTTACTGCCCCTCTTGCTCCTACTACATTTGTGTTTTTGTCCCCATTTGCAGTCAGGGAACAAACAAACCATGGATTTTTTGTTTTTGAGTGCACATATACAGTCATGGAAAAAATTATGAGACCACTCCTGTCATCAGAAACAATGGTTCTGAATCAGTACTAACTCCTGGTGGATCATGGGCCTAAAACAGACAGAAAAGAAAACATGGAATCATAAAAGCTGTTTCTGGCAGAACAATGCCATAGCTGCTGATGATTGGTTATTATCAAGAAAACCATGGACAATGTCTGATATCAGCTCTGAAATAAACTCTTATCAGCTGTTTTTGTTATTGTTATTATATTTGTCCAAATAAATGGACCTTTCGTGGTACCTGCCATTGAAATGAACAAGAAATTGGAAAAAAAAAAAAAAGTGTGGTCTAATATTTTTTCCATGACTGTATGGCCAGCTAGTGAACTGCGAGGAGATCTTTACTGACTTGGAGAAGAAGTGACTTCATCTAGTTTCCGTAGGGCTGATGTTGACTTTAAAATCGGACAGCAGAAGCACATGTTTCTATCTGTGCTACGGTGTTTAAGCGTTGGTCTGCCACTCAGACGGTTGCATTTCCTCTTGAGTAGACGTCAGGAAAACGTAGGGCCTCCTGTAGATGTTTTTTAAGGCAGTGACTTTGCACTTTTTCCAGAACGTAGCGGCGAGTTCCAGATTAGGCCGTAGCACCGTGTTGTACAGCATAGACTTTCTGCAGAAATGAGGACATGTTAATGTGTTTAAATGATGGAGCATCTCATTGTTCAGTCTTGGTGAATGCACCGTTGCAGTGCGAACAGTCTGCGCTTTCACAGATTTTGGGCTGCATGTGGCTGAACCCCGCAGACTTTTCCAGATGACGAAGCTAATGTCACACAAATTCTCTGGACTGTTGCAGAAATGTTGAAAGCAATGTAATTTCTGTCAATCTGCAGCAAAGTAAAAACATCTGTATGTCCTGATCAGAAGACCTGACACCGTTGTCTTATCTAAGCACCAGTCGATATTACGGCAGCAAACAGAGACTTGATGAGACTGGACCGTTATCAGCCAACAACAGCAGCTAAATGACATCCAGAAGCTTTGCTGCTTTGACCTGATTATGGTTCTGGCTCTAGAATCACTTACAGATAAACATTTTTATCAGTAAATATGCTGCTTTTAGTGGACAGCACGAAAAGTTAGGAGACAAACCAAATAATAACAAAGCCAGTCAGTGTATATAAATGCATGTGCTTAGTAACAGTCGACTTAGTATTCATTATTAATGCTGCATTTCATTAACAGTTAATACTGAGTCGTTGTTAGGACTGAGTTAATTACTTTTCTTGTTAGTGTAAGAAAAACACATTAAGAAAAGGAAGGAGGGAAGGCAACAGTAAAATCTCACACAATCATGAAAAACGATCATAAATAGTCTGTTTAAAAGCAGGACTGACCTGGAAGGTGTACGACAGGTTAAATCTTACATCATCCAGCCAAAAGAACAAAAGTCCAGGTTAATGCAGCTCTGCTGTGAGATCAGCTGAACTTTGAACGACTGACAACAGAGAAGGTCGGGTCAAATATTGTCAAAAAACATCTATACAAGACACACATGTGTATTTGATCTGCTGTACAGTCTAAAAAATGGGAAAAGGCAAACTTTAAGAGAGCTGTTAGATCAGAGAGTCAAACTCATCTTACTCCAGGTTCCTCATTCAGTCCAGTCTGATCTTCAGTAAAACCAGTAAAATCACAGCATAGTAACCTGTAAATAACCACAACTCCTAATGGTTCCTTTGTTTTAGTGCAAAAATGTTCACATTTAAGGAATTATCTTTTTACTAAACATCATGAACAACCTGACATTTCTGAAGAAAAATAAATTCAGTTTCCTCAGCATTCATCCTCAGTTTATCATTTCCACATCACAACTTCCAGATCACAGAGTGTCTACAAAGGAACACAACATTTAGTCACCTGGACCTGAACCATGGAGGATTTTACTGCATGATCAATACGACAAAAGTCAAACAAAAAACAACAAAAACAAAATAAACAATGACAAATGTAAAAAACAAAGCGACAAAATAATAGAGTAACAATACAAGCGAGAAAAAAATCAAAGAAAACAACAAAAACATGAGACAAATGACGAAAGTCAGACAAAAAAAGACAAAACGACAAAAGGAAGACAAAATATTACAAAAACATTCGACAAAGTTACAAAGCAAAATGGATGCAAACGACAAAAAAATCACAACAAAGGAAAAAACAATAAAAATATACACAATAAAACACACGCAAGACAAAAAGGAAACAAAATGACACACAAAACAATGACTAATACCAAAAAGGAAACAGAAAATAACTAAAACATGAGACGAAAGTCAGACAAAATATTACAAAAATGACACACAAAACAAAAGAGTTATAGTTTTACTAATTTACAATCTGCAGTTAATGTCTTCTCTGGAATTTTTGCACTTTGAGGGCCGGATTGGACCCTCTGGAGGACCACTTTTGGACCACGGGCCTCATGTTGGACACCCCTGTGTTAGTGATAAAGAAAAAATATATGTGTTATCTCATGCAACATCTAAAGAAAATGTAGTTCTGTTGGAAAGTAAACTCAGTCTAACAGTAAACTCAGTCTAACAGTAAACTCAGTCTAACAGTAAACTCAGTATAAATATAAACTCAGTCTAACTATAAACTCAGTCTAACAGTAAACTCAGTATAAATATAAACTCAGTCTAACAGTAAACTCAGTATAAATATAAACTCAGTCTAACAGTAAACTCAGTCTAACTGTAAACTCAGTCTAACTATAAACTCAGTCTAACAGTAAACTCAGTATAAATATAAACTCAGTCTAACAGTAAACTCAGTCTAACAGTAAACTCAGTCTAACTGTAAACTCAGTCTAACTATAAACTCAGTCTAACTATAAACTCAGTCTAACTGTAAACTCAGTCTAACAGTAAACTCAGTCTAACTGTAAACTCAGTCTAACAGTAAACTCAGTATAAATATAAACTCAGTCTAACAGTAAACTCAGTATAAATATAAACTCAGTCTAACAGTAAACTCAGTATAAATATAAACTCAGTCTAACAGTAAACTCAGTCTAACAGTAAACTCAGGCTAACAGTAAACTCAGTATAAATATAAACTCAGTCTAATAGTAAACTCAGTCTAACAGTAAACTCAGTCTGTTCCTTGAACCAACAGTTGGATGAACTCTGGCCTTTCAACACATGATGGATAACTTACTAACAGTGAACTAAGGTCGTCTAAAATGCGTGATCTTGGCTCCTGCCATTCACACCTGACAGAGGCTTTTTGTTTTGCCCGGTTAATATGAAACCATACCTTCACAGGTGACTGATGAACGTCTGACAGCTGGTCAATGCGACACGGTCTCATGATATTTGCTTACTTGGTGACAGTGGAGCTGCATTCAGTGGATTGTTGGAGAGTCGAGGACAGAAAGCAAATCCATCGCTTGTGTCTCCAAGTTTGGACACGTAAAACCTTCAGTTCTTGGCTGTGTTTGGAGGACTTCTCAGCATGGGGTAGGACTTATCAGCCTGTTAGGACATATTTAGTCTTGAATTGACTTCAGACGAGGCGGCCTGGCTTTTGTCTCTCTGAGCGCTCCAGACCAGTTGTCGGCCCTTGGTAACGCTTCTTTCAGCGGAATATAGTCATGGAAGACAGCTGCTGATTGTGCTGGTCTCTTGATCTGATTAGGTGGGAAGCAAAGGATAATGGATAGAAGAAGAGAAGGGACTGGAAAGAGAGGAGGGACAAAAGCAGATGGAAATAAAGATGGAACGATGTGAACAAAAGATAAAGGTCATTACAGACAGAGGGTTGTGACTTCTACATAATTAGACTGAAGAACGTGTCCATAGAAGGAAGCTGAGAATGATGTAGGGATTAAAAGAGAGAAGAACAGAGAATCTGACATTTCTAAAGGCTTCATAATCCTCATTCAAACTCTAATTAAACCTTTTTGTCTAAGACCAGAGGGAAACCTGTAGAGAGCAAGAAAAAGCTTAACATGAGAATACTGAGAAGGAGAAGAAACGAGTGGAAAAGAAAACTGATGGCATTACCTAGCACCTGACTGGTATTAGAACAGGAGAGTCAAACTCATTCTAGTTCAGGTTCCACATTCAGTGCAGTTTGATCCCAAGAGAGCAGTAAAATCACAGCATAATAACCTGTAAATAAACACATTTAATCACAGCTATCTGGAACTAAACAATATAGTATTTGACTTTATGATCAAAACGACAAAGTCAGACAAAAAGACCCCCCCCCAACACACACACACACACACACACACACACACACACACACACACACACACACACACACACAAAAAACAGTATAACTGTGTATAACTGTTAGTATATAAGTATTGCTTACCATTCCCAGACCACTAGACAGGTCATATCAGTTATTTCATAGTGGGATATGCTACACAAACCAACAAAAATGACAAAAAAAATTACAGAAAAATACACAAATGATACAAACGAGACAAAAAATGACTAAAGCAAGAAAAAACAACAAAATAATAGACTAACAACAGAAGTGAAACAAAAAGGAAACCCAAAACAACAAAAACGAGACAAAATATTACAAAACGAGACACAAAACAATACTTTTGTTGTTTGATATGCTGTGAACCAGTTGTTAAAGAAAATGGGCAATAAGTCGTTGGTTTTAACAGATGTTTGTGTGCCGCCGGACTCATTATTCTGATAAATCCATATGTTAGACAGACTTCATGTATGAAAGTTCACAGACGCAACAACAACAAGTACAGATGAGTAAAAAACTAAAGGAAACCCAACATGGAGTCTCAGTCAGGTGTTTGGTCGCCATGTTCACATTGATGCTCCAGTTCTGTAGAACTGCTGATGATTGAACACCACGTGTCCAAAGGATGTTCCCTCATTTGGTGTTTGATGTGTTGAATGCTGTCTTACATATTTTTTTATATTCTCCCCTCATTGTTCAGTAAGACTGAGACTTGGTGACTCCATAGCATGTGATTTAAATCATTTTTATCACCCCATTCAGTGACCTATAGCGCTCTGTTCATGGAGGTGTTGTCAGATCATTCCCATTAGAAGTGTTTCATCATAGGGGAAAGATTATTTAGCTGCCAAATCCCGTTTGACTCACAAAATTCTGAGTCTCCACTCTATGGGAAAATCAAAATTTGTGTTGTTTCCAGTGCAGAAATGAATGCAAAGTTAATTAATCCTGAATTTTTAGGACATATTTGATAGTAACTGAACAGATCCTTTTTCCTTTTCACATAGTTTTTGTGGCATGAAATAATCAAATTAAAAGCACAAGCCAACATGAAGTAAAATCACTCCTTGACTTTCTGAAAAACATCACAACTGGTGTCTGGTTTGCAGAAAAGCTGCTGCAGTTTTTCATCAGAGCCCTGAGGCATCCTCTGCATTTGACCCATTTGACTTTTAGGCTCAGTGTGAAGCCTCAGAGCCGAGCTATTCCTAATAGTTGGCATCCATGTGTTGGACTGGGAACAAGGACAGAACCCTGAAGGTTCCTCACACAGGCTCTGGGAGAACATGCACACAGAAACAGGAACATGCTAACCACTGATCCGCTACAAAGGAAACCATAAATAAAGCATAGCTGGAAGGAGACAGATAAAGGTTAAATATTTGATGTGTCTGTGATAAGCATAGAACTAATTTTACATTCCACTGCTCTGAACTTTTGCAGACTCAGAGCTGCTGCAGAAGTGTTAATGGCACAGTTTTTTTTATTGTTCTACCAAACAGATTTTATTCCATCTGACTGCACTTTGCCTCCACTGAAGCATGATTTTTTTTTTTTTTTTAGATTTTCATCCAAATATTATTTATATTTACCACATACAGAGCAGCAACAATTTTCCAGTCCACAGAAAAATAAACAGCAGCTGCAATAATTCAAGTAAAATGCTAAATGTGACTGAGCTCCAGCTTCACAAATATCAGACTTTTCTGCCTCATGTTAGTTCAGAATCTTTTAGACTGTTGACTGGACCAAACAAGTAATTGTGTCGCTGAAAATAATCATTAGTTTTAACTCAAGTGTAGCGAGATTATCTGTTTTGTAGGGCGTTTAAGCTCCGATAGCACCTCAGGTAAAGGTCAGAACAGTTTAGTGCTTTATCAGAAAGATGTAAAATTGAAAACAACACCAGAAACTGTGGAAAAATCAATAATATCACTAACCATACTAAATTAATTTAAAGTCCATCTTCCGTCATTGACTTAACCCTTAAAAACGCATCTCTTTTAATCAGAATGGATTATTTTTTCCACTGAAATGTGCAGATCTATAAAGTGTCGACTCACCCCTCCACTACTGGCTCTAACTTGAACACAGATCTTCTAAAACACTGTAAAACTACTCTAGAAAAATGCTGAACAATGATGTTGACTGCTTATTTTGCTCACAAAATACCCTTTCATCTAGGGCTGGTCCAAATAGCAGTTTCTGAGCAGGGCTTGTAATTCCAGGATATTATTCAATATTATTCATTTATTTGTTTATAGAATGGAACTATCTGTAAAACAAATGTAAACAAGAGACGTAGTACAATGAAACGGTGACATGGGCTTATAAGAATGGATTTCAGTAGCCTACCTACACTCTCTTCGTGTTATGTGCCAGGAAGATGAGCATATCTACATATTCGGGCAACAGTGAACTCCTGGTTTTGTTAACAATGTACCCAGCCTTCAAGAAAATGTGCTCCGACGGGGTGGAAGTGGCCAGAACACTCAGGCAGTATTTGGCTGCTAATGCCAGTTTAGGATAGTGGTCCGTTTAGGATGGGGAGGGGGGACAATATTCAGATATTCGGGTCCAGCCCTGCTATTATCAAGATAAAAAACTTGATTTTCACTGGATGTGGCCTTTAAGATACTTCAATATTAAATAATGACACTACATTTAATGATGGCTCCACAGTTGAAAACCCCACAGACATGGGTCTTCTGACAGGCGTTCCTGACGAATATCCGAATATTCGGCTCGTTGGCCGGAGGGGGTCGTGAAGCGCATTTTCAAGAACTTTGATCTTGCTTCTTTCTTGTCATGGTCTTCATCATCGGAGTGTGGATATCCCCATCTTCATCTTTGGTCTTCTGTTTACTACCATGGGCAAAGTGAAGCGTGAAGTAAGGGTTGGTAGGTCCATGTGATAGAGTTGGAGGTGGTGGATCTGAGTATTTGGATCTCACAATTAATATTTGGATACCACCACAATGATGAATATTCAGATATTCACCCTACTGATGACACGACTACCAAGTTGATCATGGATCTTTGGCCTCAGGTGTTCTGGTACCAGGTACACTTGTGAGCCACCTTCTGCTCCAACATGGTCTTCTTTATGACCTACAACAAGCTCAGAAGTCCAATAACAAAGCACCGCTTGGGTTTAGATTAGGCCGTTTCTCCCAGTCAGCCCCCTCCAAGTTTCCCAATCATTGCCGACGTGTGTGTTAAAGTCTCAGAAGAACTATGGAGTCTGCAGGTGGTCCCCCTTCCAGGAACCACTCAGAGACTCCAAGAAGGCCGAATACTCTCAACTTCAAAAGCATAAACAGTCAGTTTATCCTCAGAGAGGCGACCCTCTGGTTCTCCAATTAGAACTCCAACAAAGTCATGGACTCGTGAGTATCCTCACAGCCGCCCAGTGCCCCTAACCCTGGGCAACTCTCGAAAAGAAGAGAGTCCAACCCTTCCCCAGGATTCTGGTTCCAGATGCCTTGCTGTGCGTGGAGGTGAGCCAAACTATAACTTGACAGTATCGCTCCACCTCCACCAGCTCAGGTTCCTTCCTGCCAGTCAGGTGTCGTTCCATGTCCCCAGAACTAACCTACACCCGACCCTGATTTCCAGCCCTGCAGATGGTGGGCCTACTGGGCAGAGGTTATCAGCCAATAATACCTAAAATAAGGGTTAACAACCAATAATACCTAAAATCATGTGCTTGGACGGTTGATTAAAACCAGTCTTTATTTTGGGTCCTATTTTTCTCGTGCATGTAAACGGATGAATCCCTCCAGAGTTCAGAGAGCTCGTCAGTTGGATGTTAACGCTAAGTAAAGCCGCTGCTTTAGCCTTTAGTTTGCGTCATTTGTGCGTCACAGTGAGCGACATCCCAGTCCTGCAACAAACACATCTGCAAAACCTCCTCGCTTGTTGGTTTTTTTGGGGGTGCTGCTCTTTGCTGTCTGCTACAACACTGATGGAGGCTTAAAAACGCTGCTTCCTTCACATCTCCCCTCTCGTACCGTCTTCACAGAGCAAAAGGGGAGGGAAACACCGGTAACAAGAAAAACAAATATTGAGGAACAACCCAGAGATCTGAGGTTTCTACAGCACACAAATGCGAGTGTAATCCAGTTATGAGTCATATAATCCTTGTGACAGTTTGGTGTCAAGATATGAAGCATTTGTCTCCATGTGGGCGGGGGTTAGGAGAAAGAGGAGAGGGGAAGGAATGCATGAAAAGGATTAGGCAAAAGAAATGGGGCAAGAGAGAGTAAAATGTGAATTAATGCACAAAAATATGCACCGCAAAGAGACCTCACACCGATCTGTGGTCAGCTGCTGTGGTGCAATAATGCGCCTGTGGCAATGGCGGCAAGCTGTGCACGGAGGTAGAGGTGTATGTGTGGGAGAGAGGAGATAAAAAGCCTTTGACTCTAAAAGCAGAGAGAGAGAGAGTGAAGGGGAAAAGGACAGAAGTAATCTGTGAGGATAAGCAAAGCTGCCCTCCTTCCTGTTGAGGTGCATTTATTTTGTTTTGGAAACTTGTGCCCAGCACCACTCACATCCCATCGTTACCCTAACCCATCGTTACCCTAACCCATCGTTACCCTAACCCATTGTTACCCTAACCCATTGTTACCCTACCCATTGTTACCCTAACCCATTGTTACCCTAACCCATTGTTACCCTACCCATTGTTACCCTAACCCATCGTTACCCTAACCCATCGTTACCCTGACCCATCGTTACCCTGACCCATCGTTACCCTGACCCATCGTTACCCTAACCCATCGTTACCCTGACCCATCGTTACCCTGACCCATCGTTACCCTACCCATCGTTACCCTACCCATCGTTACCCTACCCATTGTTACCCTACCCATTGTTACCCTAACCCATCATTACCCTACCCATTGTTACCCTAACCCATCATTACCCTACCCATCCGTACCCTAACCCATCGTTACCCTAACCCATCGTTACCCTAACCCATCGTTACTCTAACCATCGTTACCCTAATCCATCCATACTCTAAACCAAGGGTCCCCAAACTACGGCCCGCCTCCACATTTGGCCCGGGCCCCTGAACAACAACAGAGACGCATTATGATTTTTTTTTTCAGTCTGGCCATGCGATCAAGACTAATACACGCATAGAACATGACATTCTACTGGAACCTACAAAAGGTTCAGTGTTTCCTCTAGGACTTTTTTCTGTAGGGGCAACCCATCCGTACCCTAACCCATCCTTACCCTAATCCATCCATACCTGCTTGTCCTGCGGGCCTCTGGAGGAATGTGGGAAAGCTTTTTTTTTTTTGCCGTTATCATCTAAATGTGCTGCTGATGAAAGTGAAGTGTCAGAACAAAACACTCTGTCACCAGCAGTTATGGTCGTGTTCAAGGAGAGCGTGTTCAGTCTGCCGGTGTGTTGTTTATGCGCTAAGAGGCTCGATGTAACGTGTAGCTAAATGCAGCCAGTCAGGTTTGATAACTCGTAGAGCAGCGGTGTCCATATGCAGCCAGTGGGCCAAAAGCGGTCCTCCAGAGGTTACAGAGACTTTATCCTCCAAACACACACTGGTAAATCTGTGTTAAGGTGCTGCAATAAGAACCCATGATGAAGAGATTTGAGCCACTTTCACCTCCTCCACCTCTGTGACCACTTTGATTACGTGTTTTATAACAACTTTGCTTTAAAGAGAAGCGTGACAAAAATGTGCTGAGTCACAGTTGTCCACTAAATCCTGGAGCTTTAGTCAGCACTTTGCTCTGGGTTTTACCACATTCCTGTTAAGCTCTGAGAGTTGTTTAAACCGCGTTACTTAGTCCAAAATCTACCCCTAAGGTTTCCTACAATGGTGAAATAAATCTACTATCCCTAGTAAGTATCTAGTTGTTTCAGAGCTTTGTTGTGATCGTGGACAGGAATTATTTTCTCTGAATTAACAAAACTGTTAGCTAGAGTGTTTAATAGTTTCACTTAACTGCATGAACAAACTCCGAACCTTACTACTAAGAATGAAATAAATCTACTTGTTCAGGACAAACTGTCCTTTGGAAATATTAAATTGTGGCTGACGATTGTTATGAATGCGATTTAACTTGTAGTTATTTTCTCTAAATTAAACTCCAGACCTGTATTTTTGATCTACATTGAATTAAAATTAATTTAGACAGGAAGGTAGATATAGAAATTATCTTTTCGGTAGGCTCGCTGTCATCTAGGCCTGGTTAATAAAACTACAGCCATATCTACTGGGGACAGAGACTTCATTAAGAGTGAACAGAAAATTATTAGCTAGAATGAGATCTTCAATGTTCACTTGAATGCAATAAACACAAACGTCGCATAAAGTTCAGCTATTAACGAATGTAGTAAATACATTTATTGCGGTCTCCAGTTTTTGTCCTTATCTATTTTTATTTGTGTAAATGTATTTGTTGTGTTTGTAAATTAATAAATGATGTGGTTAAAGTCCTAGTAAGGTGGCTAAATTCAAAATGAATATTTTTTTCCTTGAGTCTTTTCAAAATCTAGGTCATTGAAAATGATCAATAATTATTCATATTGATTGAAATAGAGCTTTATGTCATTTCATTTGTTTGTTGTGTCTCCCAGCCCTGCTTTATAGTTTTACATCAGTCCTTTCTGTAATCGGAACTGAAATGGACAGACCTGAGGACAGTCGGTTCACATCGACACGGAACAACTGATAACTGATAATCACAGAAACTAAAGTTTATTTCCGTTCATTTTGATGGCTTGAAACCTTTTTCTTGCTCTACTAATTATTATTATTATTCTGTCATAGCTCTATGAAAAAACTGTCAGTATGAAGGAAGACATTGAGTTTGGAGCTTGTACTATACATATTTTATTATCGTACTGTGGTTGTAACCCTGTAAAACCCACTGCTGCAAAAATACAGCATCAGCTTATTTTTTGTATTATAATTTTCTATCTATTCGTGATAAATTATATCTGTATATACAGATATAATTATATATATATATATATATATATACACACACACACACATATACAGATATATATATATATATATATATATATATATATATATATATATATATAATTTGTGTTTATATAAACCCAAATGTTGAAAAAAATGAACAAAAAAAGAAAAGTAAAAATAATACATATATTATTTTTTATTTGATTTTTAGTAAAAAAAAATTCTATATTTGAGTTTGTATATATATATATATATATATATATATATATATATATATATATATATATATATATATATATATATAATGTATATACATGTATATCATGTTCTACATTTTTGTCTGCTAACTTTCTCTGACTAAATTAAAGCAGCACTAGACTGTTCTTCTGGAAAACAGTCACTTCTCACATTCACAGTCCACTATTTGCTTTTCCAAACATCCAAAACATCCACAGATCACAGTAATCAAACAGCCCAGCAGGTTATTTTATGTTGTTGTATATTATTTTGAAGTTAGTGGTAGTCGGTAACAATTAATAAATTTGCTGGTCTGGAATGTTCATTATTAACTTCACACGCAGACATTATCATTATAATGTCTGTGTGTAAATTTAAAGCATGAAATACAGTGTTAATCAGTTTGGTTGTAACAGCCTATTCATGCTATTCCCTGTCTGTGTGTTTCCCACACTGCATGCTGGGAAACAAGCAGGGAACATGCGTCCCTTGTGGAAATGTGGTATTAGCTAGAAAAAACAGACTTGACTTGGGGTTTAGTTCCTGCTCAGCTCGTGTTTATTCACATGTAAAAGAAGCTGTTTTTGTTTTTTTGACTGTAGCACCACGCAGTACCGTATATATGCTCATTTCCCAGCTTCTCTGTTGTTTTAGTAAAACACTAGGATAATCCTTTGCTCTTCTGAAATGTAGACAGATTCAACCTTTGGCTCCGATGTGCCCTGAGTGTAAATGTAGAATGGCAGGCGTAGTGAATGATGGGAGTCATTTTACCGCCTTGCTATTGATTGTTGTTCATCTTTGCTGCTGTTGTTTACGTCGCTGTAGTGGTGATGCCGTGGCTGTGGGCATCCTGTGTGGGCTGTAGAATGACCTTGACTCGCTCTGAAGCTCTGCTGCTCTTTGACTGGCTGGCAGGCTGGCACACAGAGAGCCCTCTGTGGTCATTGTGCCCTGCTGGCATCCTGAAACACTGACTGAACGCTCTACTATCTAACCCTTGAGAGGAGAAAGAGACGACTGTCCCGCTGTCCCACTGGAGCTACTGGGATTGAATGACTGCCGTCTCCTCAGACTGTCCACAGCAGGGACAAGCTGCAGATTTACTGAGCAGGGCATGAAGGAGACTGCAATAACTGGACGGCTGTTTTATGGGACAGAAGGGAAAAATGACGCAGATGCATCAGTGTGATGACACATTATTGTCAAAATAGATTGGGTAAATCAGAAAATGCTGTCAGGATGTGAGAACAACTCGCTTCCAGATTAGAATTTATTGTTTTTGAGGAATTCTCTGTCCAAATACCAGAGCATAAAACTACATTTAAATCTTTTCTGTGAGGCTGAAAGCAAAGTTATTTGATGAGAGGCTTCACATGTACAGTACGATGCCTCTCAGTAGCGATGAACCTGTACGTTTGTGTGTTGAGTATGTAATAAGACTAAGTGACTTGGATAATGGGTTCTATAACAGCAAGAGTCATTTTATGTGGTAGTACCAGTATACAGGAAGTCCTCGACTTACGTCGGAGTTCCATTCCTACAGTGGGATGTAAGTTGATTTATGCCGTAAGTCAGAGCTGTGGCGAAAATGTAAACAAAACCATTATGTGTTTGAATACCAACGACTTTCAGGCATGTATGAATCATTTTAATAGATGATAACAGAATATTGTAACGGACTGATGTTGTTGATGTTGAGGTTTTAACGTTTATTGTAGAGTTCCAGCTAGTTGATGAGCAGAGCGGATGAATACGTCGTCACGTGGCGCTATCAGACTGCTATCATTCTCCAGTTGTACTCCACCTTGGATTAGTCTACATTCGCTAACTTTTTACCTTCATTATGGCTCCCAGCATAAGTCAGTCTCTTCTGATGCTGGAAGAAAAGGAAAGCGTCTCCATGGAAGTGAAATTAGATAGAATAAAACGCTGGGAACAGAAACACCGGCCAACATGGATCAAGTTGTAAAAACAGGTCAACATGTTGTAGTGACCCTCTGTGATGAATGAGTGAGACTTTATCTGGTTCTCTGCTGGTTTATTGAACCTTCACACAGGATACTGTGGGCCGTAGCCAGAAGAACTAGAAAACACCCATAACTTAGCTCCAGAAGAACTAGAAAAACCCCATAACTTAGCTCCAGAAGAACTAGAAAAACCCCATAACTTAGCTCCAGAAGATCTAGAAAAAACCCATAACTTAGCTCCAAAATAACTAGAAAAACCCATAACTTAGCTCCAGAAGATCTAGAAAAAACCCATAACTTAGCTCCAAAATAACTAGAAAAACCCCATAACTTAGCTCCAGAATAACTAGAAAAACCCCATAACTTAGCTCCAGAAGATCTAGAAAAACCCCATAACTTAGCTCCAGAATAACTAGAAAAACCCCATAACTTAGCTCCAGAATAACTAGAAAAACCCCATAACTTAGCTCCAGAATAACTAGAAAAACCCCATAACTTAGCTCCAAAATAACTAGAAAAACCCCATAACTTAGCTCCAAAATAACTAGAAAAACCCCATAACTTAGCTCCATAAGAACTAGAAAAACCCCATAACTTAGCTCCAAAATAACTAGAAAAACCCCATAACTTAGCTCCAGAATAACTAGAAAAACCCCATAACTTAGCTCCAAAATAACTAGAAAAACCCCATAACTTAGCTCCAGAATAACGAGAAAACCCCATAACTTAGCTCCAGAATAACTAGAAAAACCCCATAACTTAGCTCCAGAATAACTAGAAAAACCCCATAACTTAGCTCCAGAATAACTAGAAAAACCCATAACTTAGCTCCAGAATAACTAGAAAAACCCCATAACTTAGCTCCAGAAGAACTAGAAAAACCCCATAACTTAGCTCCAAAATAACTAGAAAAACCCCATAACTTAGCTCCAGAATAACTAGAAAAACCCCATAACTTAGCTCCAAAATAACTAGAAAAACCCCATAACTTAGCTCCAAAATAACTAGAAAAACCCCATAACTTAGCTCCAGAAGAACTAGAAAAACCCCATAACTTAGCTCCAGAAGAACTAGAAAAACCCCATAACTTAGCTCCAAAATAACTAGAAAAAACCCATAACTTAGCTCCAGAATAACTAGAAAAACCCATAACTTAGCTCCAGAATAACTAGAAAAACCCCATAACTTAGCTCCAAAATAACTAGAAAAACCCCATAACTTAGCTCCAGAATAACTAGAAAAACCCCATAACTTAGCTCCAGAATAACTAGAAAACCCATAACTTAGCTCCAGAATAACTAGAAAAACCCCATAACTTAGCTCCAGAATAACTAGAAAAACCCGTAACTTAGCTCCAGAATAACTAGAAAAAACCCATAACTTAGCTCCAGAATAACTAGAAAAACCCCATAACTTAGCTCCAGAATAACTAGAAAAACCCCATAACTTAGCTCCAGAAGAACTAGAAAAAACCCGTAACTTAGCTCCAGAATAACTAGAAAAACCCATAACTTAGCTCCAGAATTAGCCGCCGTTCCCAGCTCTCTCTACTGCTGACTCTCAGCCAATCAGAGGTGAGCTAACTAAACATGACACGTTCACTGACATCAGGTAAATCTGGAACTGAACAATAAACACTGAAACCTCAACATCAACAACAATATCAGTCTGTTACAATATTCTGTTATCTTCTAGTAAAATCATTTATACATGCATTAAAGTCGTTGGTATTCATGACTTTATGAAGAAATGATGGATATCGTGATGCACGGAACAGATTTGTTTGCGTTTTCACCAGAGTTCAGACTTCCAGCGAGAATCTGCGTATGTCGATCCGTTCTAGCAGAACTCTGATGGAAGTGGAGGACCTCTTTAGTGGTTTTTGTACCGTTTGGCTGCAACAAACCAATCAGTACTGGTCGGTGTCATCAGTCCTGAAATTCTATATAGGTGCGTCTCTAGATATATTTGAGCTGTTTGTGTGATTGAAGTTCAACACTGTAATATTCTGTGTATAATAACTGTTGAGACTGACTGAATTTTTAAGTAACTGTCTGATCACAATTAATGTGACTGATTGTTGGGTGAGAGTCATTTTCATTAGCACTGCTAGTTTTACAACAGCAGTTTGATTTGTCTTTCTGGAAGGTCTTTGGTTCTCACTAAGTTGCTGCCATATCAAACACTTAATTTGGCTGTAAAAGTTGATTGTTATGACAACACATTTATGCAATCAGATTTACAGTATTGTTATATAATACGCCTAATACTGGTGGAAGGTACGACAACACTCACCTTTATAACCCTGACATCTACACATCTGATTGATCAACAATTACCTGACTATACACCACGCTTAACATTAATGAATAAATAAAATAACACTTCACCTTTTCAATTCTGCACAGACCTTTCATGGTATTAAATATTTAGTGTAAATGTTTTTAATATTTAATGTTTTTTGTCTCATTGTGTCTGCAGGCTTTCAAAGAGATGCTGTATGCTGCTCAGGACCAGGCCCCATCCATCGAAGGTAACACACACACACACACACACACACACACACACACACACACACACACACACACACACACACACACACACACACACACACACACACGTTGTTTGGCGTCTGAGCTCCGACTACATGGAGTGTAAAGTGGTTCTTACCCTGAACAACTAGCAGGGATCTGATGCCTGGAGATGCTTTGATAGTTTGTGGCTTCACTTGTAGATTCCTTGATTCAGACTATTAAAAACAGTATTTATAAAATGAAGTTTTGCTTTGTTTTGTCAAAAGCAGCAGGATGTTTGCTCTTCACTGTGTTAATATGAACAATGTTTATCCATCAGCATCTCCCTTGTGAAGCCCAGAGTGCATCCAGTCAGGTTTAAAAGTCTTTTTTATCTGAATGTTTCTTAAACTGTAGACTTCCACAGCAGCAGCACTCATGCTTTGTAAACATTTTGCAATGAAAACCAGTGGACCTGGCAGAGACAGCGCCACTTCTCTTTGACATCGAGGCTGGCACGTGCATTTCTTTACCTCCTATTATTTTGTGCAGGGCTACCTCATCCTGCAATATTACTTAAATATGTGTCTTTGCAAAAATGCACGAACAAGAGCCACAAAATGACCAAAATTTAAGGCCTCAAAGAGTCTTCAAATGTCTTAAAACCAGTTATCACAGGCTTGTTTTTTTCATGGTGTAATGACAGACCTCTTTGTGTCGCTGCACCACACACACTTACAGTAATACCAAACAGTGTGACTGGCACGGTACGCCTTTTTCTGGTATCACTTCTTTCATCTTATTTTGATAGAACAAACTGTCACCGCTTAAAGGGGCGCTCTGACGCCACGCAAGGTAAACGTCAGACCCAATCATGTCACAGATCACTTGCTCTGTTTTTGACTCCACTTGTTCATCTGCCAGCTGCCCATCGATCTGATGCCTGAATTGGACTGCATGTCATTAGTTTTCATGAGTGGGTCATCAGCCCACTGACCCACTCAGCAGTCACACTGCAGTATTCCAGTTCAGGGAATGGCAGATACTGTCTGTCCTCTGAAGCACAAGATGTTTTTAACCTCAGGTTCAAACCTATTTCAGGCTCTAGTCTGTGTAAACTTTTCCATGACAGCAGAGAGAATCAGTCTGTCAGCAAAACGTCAGGTTTGTTTGTGCCGTAAGTGCAGTCCTGTACCTGAGGAGGACGACACTCATACAGCCATCTTCTAACCCTAACCCTAATTAAGTTGTGTGAAGTGTAGGAGGTCCTCGGTTTACGGTGTCCTCGATCTACAGCGTTTCGTCATTACATCAGAACTGGTTACATGGAACTAGTTGATGAGTGGAATGGATGAATACGTCGTCACACGGTGCTATCAGACGGCTTTGTTTCCATTCACTGGTTCTGCTCCACCTTGGATTGTGCTGCATTCACTAACTTTTTACCTTCATTATGGCTCCCATCGTAAGTCAGACTCTTCTGATGCTTTAAGAAAAGGAAAGCCGTCTCCATGGAAGTGAGATTAGACAGAATGAAACGCTGGGAACAGAAACACCGACCAGCATGGATCAAGTTGTAGAAACAGGTCAACATATTGTAGTGACCCTCTGTGATTGAGTGAGACTTTATCTGGTTCTCTGCTGGTTTATTGAACCTTCACACAGGATACTGTGGACCACAGCCAACGCCAGAATAACTAGAAAAACCCATAACTTAGCTCCAGAATAACTAGAAAAACCCCATAACTTAGCTCCAGAAGAACTAGAAAAACCCCATAACTTAGCTCCACAAGAACTAGAAAAACCCCATAACTTAGCTCCACAAGAACTAGAAAAACCCCATAACTTAGCTCCAGAAGAACTAGAAAAACCCCATAACTTAGCCCTAGAATAACTAGAAAAACCCCATAACTTAGCTCCAGAATAACTAGAAAAACCCCATAACTTAGCTCCAGAAGAACTAGAAAAACCCCATAACTTAGCTCCACAAGAACTAGAAAAACCCCATAACTTAGCTCCAGAAGAACTAGAAAAACCCCATAACTTAGCCCTAGAATAACTAAAAAAACCCCATAACTTAGCTCCAGAATAACTAGAAAAACCCATAACTTAGCTCCAGAAGAACTAGAAAAACCCCATAACTTAGCCCTAGAATAACTAGAAAAACCCCATAACTTAGCTCCAGAATAACTAGAAAAACCCCATAACTTAGCTCCAGAATAACTAGAAAAACCCATAACTTAGCTCCAGAATAACTAGAAAAACCCCATAACTTAGCTCCAGAATAACTAGAAAAACCCCATAACTTAGCTCCAGAATAACTAGAAAAACCCCATAACTTAGCTCCAGAATAACTAGAAAAACCCCATAACTTAGCTCCAGAATTAGCCGCCGTTCCCAGCTCTCTCTACTGCTGACTCTCAGCCAATCAGAGGTGAGCTAACTAAACATGACACGTTCACTGACATCAGGTAAATCTGGAACTGAACAATAAACACTGAAACCTCAACATCAACAATATTAATCTTTTGCAATATTCTGTTATCTTCTAGTAAAATCATTTATACATGCATGAAAGTCGTTGGTATTCATGACTTTATGAAGAACTGATGGATATCGTGATGCACGGAACGGATTTGTTTACATTTTCACCAGAATTTAGACTTCCAGCGAGAATCGGCGTATGTAGACCCGTTCTGACAGAACTCTGACGTAAATCGACAGCCCCTTGTATTTTGGCCAAATTGTACAAGTTTCATATGTTCTCAGACAGGGGAATTTGCAAAGTTATTTCCCTCAAATAAAGGGTTTTCTTGAGAAGCCTTTTAGTTTTGCATTTTAATTTTTTTTTAGCAGGAAGCCATTTTAAGAGTTTGATATCTCCAGAAAAATCACTTCCACAGCCTTGAGATTTGGTAAGGACAGAAAATAGTTCCCAGTAGATACAAATTAAAGTTTTTTTTCTGTAAAAGCTGAAAAAAATGTCAACTTTTCAAATGAGGGCAGAATTGGGACCCCAGAAATGTCCTTTGTAAATGTGGATGTATGCATATTTCTTACTAAAAATACAGCCTTTGGCAGACATTTCACCTGTTTGTGAGGCAGCCAACATCAGTACAATTTCATTTGATTGATTTCTTTGTGATTGAAACACATCAGGACAAGTGAAACAGGAGATCTATGCACTACTAAAAGCAACAATGATGGCTCACCCTGACTTTTGGGTTTTAGCACAATAATACCATTTAAGTTATTTTAAAACACTAATGGCCTGGTTTTAAGATCTGTTGTCTCATTTTGTCTTCATCATACAATGGGGAGGAGCCATTTAAGGGGCCAGAAAGGCTCTTTGTCCAACCATAAATCACACATTATTTGTCCTGTCGCTGTTTATTGATTGAGGTTTGAGTAATCTGGGATGATAGTTATGGATTCTGAGACACTTACAGCATCACTTATGTTTTCTGATCAGTCAAAATTGCATAAGTAGGACATCATTCTACTCTCTGTCCGTGCAGCAACACTCACTACGGTACAGTCGACACTTTCAATCAGTGAGGAATGGTGGGCAGTGATCTGTCTTACGGTACAGCCACTGTGTCATGGAGGTGACTTTATTGTTTACGTAAACAGCTTTAAACACATTATTAAACTCTGTTCTTAGTGTCCTGATGACGTTAAATGACACACATTACAGATGCGACTTCACAGTAAATTACAGGCAATAATTGTTTAAACCTGTGTTTTGTTAACGAACAGCTTGGATCTTGTTAAAGTAGAATCCTGTCAACGGTTCCATGGAGGTCGCATTAGAGCACGTTAGGGAAGCAAGATAAATCTGTGTCAGTTCATGCAGTTTTTAGCCATGCTAGCAGCTGTGTGTTTCTGTCAGCCAGTACAAACATCATGTGAACAACTACTGGAAGGACTGCCTGAAGTACAGACATTTGCTGTTTCCAGAGGATGAATTGTCTTGACTCCGGTGATCCCCTCACTTTTCATGCCACGATGAGAGTGACGTTTGTGGCTCTCAGTGAGATATCTCAGCATGATCCAGATTTTCTTGACCCCTTAACGATGAATTGTGTCATTGGACCCGAATTTTTCCTATTTTGGCAACATCAGTGTGACATTTTTCATTTGTTTAATACTTTGGTGTACGACTAAGGAAAACATCTAAAAAACTGTTTTGATTAAGTGGATTGAAGAAATTGAGGAAATTAGAAAAAGTGACAACAAATGTTATACACAGTTAATACACAGGGATATCGATCACCATCACGGTTGTGGCTTCAACAATATAAAATGATTAACTGTGATGTCGACGTTTAAAATGGTCCACTCATTGAAAACAGACGCTTTTGTAAATCTAACATTATAATGCCTTTTTTCAGTGTTTTCATAGGATTTTTTGACCCGTGTGAGCTGCTAGTTTACAGTATCTGAGTGGAGACTAGAGGCTTCTCCAGCTAGCATCATCCATAGCATACATGTGAGGCATTTAGGAAGCATCAGTAAATCGTAGTGTCCGTCCATGAGCAAAGGGTGCAATTTTATTTATGTCTCCAGGATATACTCTGAATTTAAGTGAAGATGTAGAAGCTAAAAGTTTGTACATTAGTATGAATGTAGCACAAGATGGAAGTGAAGACAGTGCTCTAGTTAATTTAATATAAATCATGATGTTCAAATTGATGAAAATAGTCATCTTGGCTTTAATCATACAGCTCTACTGTGCAGAATACTTCATATAATAAACTGCATGTACACACTAAATCTAAGCAGGTTTTGAGTATTGTGTGTTCACGCTGGAACACCAGCTCGTTTAAAACGGGTAATTAACTAGATGTCTTATATCCTATCTGCAGGAAAAAATGTTGCTTTGTAGAGTTTGGAATTGAAACACAGCTTTAGTCTTCTAGGACACTGAAAGTTCTAGTCTGATTGATAATCTGTTGATATGGTTTGTGCTCTGGTGGCGTTTGCTGTTGGCATTGCTCATTGACTGACTAACCGGCAGCCTGACTCCATCTCTTTATATGGTGCTGTTATATTCAGAGGAGTAGTCAGTGTGATTCACAGGGATTCTCATCTTCCTCCTAACGATTAAATCCACCTGACTGACATCTTCTTTCATTTCCCCCTCTATTTCGGTTTATTTTAAGATTTTTGCTGTGACTTGTCTCCAGCTCAGAGGTACAGCTGACTATATATTACCGTCTGGAAAATGACTAATGATGTATACAGTAGTCTGTAATTGTCCCGAAAGCACCTGCTCACCGGAAGAAGTGACGCTATTTTAAGAAATGATTGACCTCTTCTACTTGATCACAAAGTTAGACTGTGAAGCGGCTCTTATTACTTACTCTTTATTCAGTCCAAATTAATATCAAGCAATGGAGAAAATCAAGATCTACTATGACCTTTAAAGGAAGAATCTGAATTTTAGGCACATAGGAAGACTTTAGAGATGTTAAGCATTATACTTTCATGTTGCTTATTACATCAGTCCCACTTAGGGCTGAGTACCGAACTTCGGTTCTTTAATGGCACCGACCAAAATGTTTCGGTAGTAATGAGTATCGAAATAAGCCTCGTCTTTCGGTTCCATGTTCCGGTACTTATCACGCGATTATGATAAAGCAAACCTGTGATTGGCTGTAACATTACACGTGATTGCAGCAAGCCGGAAAAAAACATGCTGCCCATTCACAGACAGGTTTCACATTGGGTACATTGACTTTACTGCAGTTGTGTAGCGTGTCGTCGAAGCAAGAGTACCTGGCTGCAGCAGGAGGTCCCTCTCCGTCGAAGTGGGAAAAGATGCCTCTGAGGTCTAAAACGTGGCTCTACTTTTGTAAAATGGACGCCAATAGTGCGCGGTGCAGTATATGCCAAAGCCGGTGGTAAACTCCATCTAAGGCTAAATACCGGCACGAGACCGATAGTCGACAAGTACCTGAATGGAAAGTTGAAAATAACTTTGAAGAGAGAGTTCAAGAGGGCGTGAAACCGTTACGGGTGGGGTCCGTGCAGTCCGCCCGGGGGATTCAACTCGGCGGGCCAGGGGCGGCCGCTCGGTGCAGGAGGGTCCCCTCGCGGGACCTCTACCCGGGTACGGGCCGTCCCCCGCCGGGCGCATTTCCTCCGCGGCGGTGCGCCGCAACCGGCTCCGGGTCGGCCAGGAAGGGTCCGGGGGTGAAGGTGGCTCAGTATGTACTGAACTGGACATTGCTTGCAAATGTTCTTTTGCACTGGAAAATTAAACTCAAGATGTGAAAAGTAATGTGTAATGCAATTTTCATTCTGTTAGAGTATATATTGTAAAACTGGTATTGAAAAAAGTATCGTTTAGGAACCGGTATCGAAGTGAAGGTATCGGAATTGGTACCGGTATCGAAACTTTTAGATTGATACCCAGCCCTAGTCCCACTAACCATCTGTCACTCCACTTATCTTCCACCTCCCTAAAGATCCATCAGTCTTTTTTCCTTTTGCTCATTTTCTTTCCGTTACACTCAGTCTCTCTTTGTCTTTGACTCTCGTTCTCCATGTGACTGCTGCTGTTGAGTTGAGTTTTGAGCTGACAGTGGACATTTAAAAAAACTGAGGTGATGATCATTGTTCTGACATGATTTTAGAGACTCTTCAGTCAGCAAAGGGTGGGAATTGTTGGTTTTGATGTCAGATTGTTGATTTTGGTGTCACATTATTGATTTTGGTTACACAAAGACATTTTCTGAAACTTTCTGGCCTGCAGCTTGGAAAGACGATGCTGAATCTGTAACTGTTAAAGTATTAGAACATTAAAATTAATCCGAGTGTCCCTGTAGATTATTTTCTCTGCAGCTATGCTAACATCTCATCTTACACTACATGGATATGGTATAATATAGTAGAATCTTAGGTAGTACATGAGGTCCTCAGTTTACGGCGTCCTCGACCTACAGCGTGTCATCGTTACATCAGAACTGGTTACATGGAACTAGTTGATAAGTGGAGCGGATGAATACGTCGTCACATGGCGCTATCAGACGGCTTTGTTTCCATTCTCTGGTTGTACTCCACCTTGGATTGTGCTATATTCACTAACTTTTTGTCCTTCATTATGGCTCCCAGCATAAGTCAGTCTCTTCTGATACTTGGAAGAAAAGGAAAGCCGTCTCCATGTGTCTGTCTCCACTGCAACGTAAAATCTGCATTCGTCCAACTAGTTAAACTCGTGCTACAAAATGAATCGCGAGTCGCAACAAACTTGACTTCTTTACTGTGGATTTTGATACTCATTACAAACGGAGTGAAAACTGCAACAAAAACAGAATAAAACAACATAAATGGGTGTAAATAAATTGTTTTAACTGAACCAGTCAGTCCAGAAATTGAGTTAATTACTACATTGTCTCTGTGGTGTTTTCAAAGTAGAAAGCTGTACCTGTGTAAAACTAAACATCGCAGTAGCAGACAGGAAGTGACAGCTGTCAGCAGACAACTTCAAAATAACGGCTTTTCCAAAAAAAAAAAACGTACATAGATAATTCTGCCTTAAGGGCAGCACGCCATGGAAGTGAAATTAGATTTATTAAAACGCTGGGAACATAACCACCGTTGAGCATCGACATTATTAGATCAGGTTGTAAAACAGTTCAACATATTCTGTTATCTTCTAGTAAAATGATTCATACATGCATGAAAGTCGTTGGTATTCATGACTTTATGAACTTACATCAATCTGTAGGAACAGAACTCCGAGATAAGTTGATGACCTCCTGTATGTTGTTTTTTCCTTCCATACGTCACTAAATTCAGTTCATTTAATTATTTGAACAATCACTGATTCAAGACTATAAGTCAACCCCTACTCAACTCGAATGCCGTGTTAGGATGTTTGACTTTGACACTGTCAGAGATAGTTCTCTATAATTTTATTCTCTCAACAGTAGTAAGTGAATGACAGAAAAATTACAAACATGCAGCACAGAATTCATAAACAAGCTGAGGAATGAGGTGTTGGTGTTGTCAGCTGTCCAGACAATGTGTGCTCAGTCCTGTCTTTAAGCTGCTCTGGGCTTGTTTATGGGTTGCACCAGCATGGCTGTAAAAGTGTCACAATTAAATTCACCTAAATTACAGATGCAGCTTTCATTTTGGTGAGCGACACAGATAGTTTTATTTCAGCAATGCATCGAATTTCCATCTCTGAAATTGATGTTTTCCACTTCAGCTTAATAGAGTCAGCTTTGAATGTGTTTGCAGCGTCTTGGTTATAGATCGTATAGAAAGATGAAGGCAGTGAGGTGTGGTGTCACTGTTTAGTTTAAAGCTCAGAACTGCTGCTCATGGTCAATGCTATTTAATTTTGAGCCAGATCCTAAAGGGCACTCATTGAAATACTTATGAAATACTTTACAAGGGCTAATGCTAGCTAACTTAGCTACTTATGCCACTTATGCTTTTAATGCACCACACACACTCACCTTGGGGGTAGGTCTGGGTTGGCTGACGCCCCCCCAGCCTCCCCACTTTTAATGCACCACATGACACTCAGGGTTACACTACCACGATGCTGGGATAATGTTTCCCGTTAGGGATCGGGAGACATATTAATAGGAGAGTAATGGGTGAGTTTCACAATTATGGCCTCTCTGGTGGGATCTGGCCCCCCATACGGCTATGGGGCGGCGGGGTGCACCATCATCCGTGTCGCTGTGGCTGGGGGTCCCCGGGGCCGGGGGGCCGTGGCCTGTGGGGGTTCTCCTGCGTGTCCGACTGATCCCGGCTGGTACGGTGGCTCTTGCTGGGCTGCGGGATCTGGATTGGCTGTCCCGGTGGGTGCTGTGGATGTGGCGCGGGCTGGTTGTGTGTGGTGGCTCTGTCCTGGTGGGGGGGTTGGTTCATGTCGCGGGATGTGGGGCCTTGGGTGTGCTGTGCTCGCCCGGGGGCTGGTGCGGGTGG
Organism: Acanthochromis polyacanthus; assembly: GCF_021347895.1. Lineage (NCBI taxonomy): Eukaryota > Metazoa > Chordata > Actinopteri > Pomacentridae > Acanthochromis > Acanthochromis polyacanthus. Next base: position 41,310,672 of record NC_067121.1, on the reverse strand, counting down.
GTATGCGGGGTGCCCCCCCGTTGGCGTTGCCGGGCCCCACCACTCTGTCCATTTTTGCCCTCTGGACTCACATTGGGTCCCGGCTCCGGTTCCCTCTGGCCGGTCTCCTGTGGCGGCCTGCCCGGTGATGGGCTGGTTGCCGTCCCTTCGGTGGGACGCTCTGCCCCTGTGTCTGGCTTCCTGGCTGCTTGGGGCCGTCGGCCCCCCCCTGGGGTGGGGGGTGGGTGGGGGCTGGGGCGGGCGGGGTTGGGGCGGGCGGGGTTGGGGTTTGGGTGGCGGGTGGATCCTCTTGCCCCGGGCTGCCTGGGTCGGTCTGGAGTGCTGGGGGTGTCGGCGGCTGCACCCTCTTGTCTTCGGGGTCCGTGTGGTACGCGGTGGCCCCGGTTGCTCTCTGGGGGCGCTGCCCCGTGGCTCCTCGGCCTGTGGGGGGGCGCCCTGTCGGCTTGGCACTGCACTGCTGTGATGGCTGTTCTGGGCCTCGGGGTCTTTCACACTTGCATGTGCATGTTTGCTCAGGTCCCACCAGCTCCTGTCGAGTTCCGCTGTTGAGCAGTGATGGGACCCGCCGGAATGTGCTGAGACTCTCTCCAGAGTCTAATTTCACACTAAACCCTCTCTCCTTTTCTCTAGTATCTTCCTCTAGTATCTTCTGGCCTATTCCACTCTATACTAACATGACACCCACAACTATGGTGTTCAGTACTGTCTGGCTAATTATTCATTTATTTATTTATTTATTTATTGTTTGTTTGGTTTTCTGTTCTCTTGTGTATATGTTTGTTTGTTTGTCTTATTGATGGGTAATTATTAGTTGAGAATAACACAACACCTGATATTCTTCAGCTGTAATAGCACCGCTTGCTAGTCCCTGTCCTTGTCCGTCCCCTCTCGTCCTGTCCACCCCTTTGTTTCCCCTCACATCACCACTGAGGTGTA